>NW_015162521.1:433343-441335 GCF_001447785.1 Gekko japonicus | reverse complement strand
GCCCGGGCGGGGGGGGGGGGGCGGACGTCCCCAACGTGACATCATCACGTCGGGGATGCCCCACCCCCTCCAGGAACGCCCCCAAAGTCCCCCGCTGGGGGTGGAAGGTGGACTTGGCAACCCTACTGCTCAGTTAGAGTTGTGAACTCTGTTTTGGCGGGAAAACCTGCCTCACAGAACAGAAGAAGCAGGGGTCCCTCATAGATGGGCAGGGTGTGATATCACTCCCGGTGGCTGCTTTAGGCTGTCACGCCTAGTCTTAGAGCTGAACGATGTAGAAGCCATTTTTCTCTCCCACTCCTTAGTTCCTTGTGGGCAGATGATTGGGTCTGGGGGCATGTAATTCCCCACCCCCAGGCAGATAAATGGGTGGCTGAATTGCCTTCTATTTCAAGGATTCTGACACTACCTATACATGGAGTTGCCAACCTCCAGGTGTGGCCTGGAGTGCTCATGGAATGACAGAGATCAGTTTCCCTGGAGAAAATGGCTGCTTTGGAGGCTGCACTCTATGGTACTATTGTACCCCACCAAGGCCCTTCTCCTGCTCAAGCCTCACCCTCCCCAGGCTCCATCCTCAAATCGGTAAGAAAGGAGACTAATAAAGGGCCAATATTACATAATTGAGCAAATTATTGAGCAAACCTCAGAGGACAGCGAAAGACAGGAGGGCCTGGCAGGATCTGGTCCATGGGGTCGCGAAGAGTCGGACTCGACTGGGCGACTGAACAACAACAACAATTACATATTACAATAAGATAACCAATACGTTAATACTGGACCAAGAAAAGGGAGAGTTAAGCAGCAAGATCAATAGACACAAAACAAAGATGTTTGTGAGGCCTCTAAAGATGAGAGTCATCATGTGTCTGGTGCACAGCTGCTGAGTTAGAACATCTTCCAATTCTGGTCCAAAAAGCACCTGTGGAGCTATCTTACTCAGAGCTAGAGTGTCCTCAAGCAAATATCGTATTGTAATATGTAATATTGTAATGTGTACCTCAATCTGTTTGACCTCTGAAGAAAGCCCCCAATAGGGCAGAAACTTGTCAGGTCATGTGTATCGGCCCTTTTGTTCAGGCCACTGGAAGTTTTCAACGAGGCTTTCAATGGGCCCTTATTTGTTTTCAACTGCCTTTCTAATAAATACATGGATTTTTGTACATTATAAGTTTCAACTAGGTTTTTCATAGGTAAAGGTAAAGGTTTCCCTTGCTCGAAAGCCAGTCGAATCCAAGCTCATCTCCATTTCCAAGCCGAAGAGCCAGCGCTGTCCAAAGACGTTTCCGTGGTAATGTGGCCGGCGTGACAAGACACCGAGGCTCACGGAACGCTGTTACCTATTTATCTACTTGCAATGTCTTGCTTTCGAACTGCTAGGTTGGCAGGAGCTGGGACCAGAGATGGGAGCTCACTCCATCATGCGGCACCCGGGTCTCGAACTGCTGAACTACCAACCTTCTGGTCCGCAGTTCAGCGTCTTAACCACTTGAGCCCCCGCAGCCCTACAAGGTTTTTAATACTGGCCCTTTATTAGACTTCTTTCTTACCCTTGTGGGTCAAGTTTGTTTTCCCCTCCCTGTGTCTTACTCCATCCTCAAATCTCCAGGAATCTCCCCACCTGGAATTGGCAACCCTATCCTTACAAACATGGGCCCTGCTAGAGCAGTTCCAACACTGGAAATAATATTGTAAGTTTAGAACCCAGACAGAGGCTTCATCTACCAAAACAGCAACTGATGTGGTAAAGCTGCTGCCGGGTTTACTTGGTAAAGCTGAGGGGGGTGGGGGGATCACATGCTGGCATAATCCTCCCCAACTAAGCTTCCCGGATCTCCTGCTGCCCTCCCAGTAGCAAGTTCCTTTGCTCACCGCTGCTCCAATTCTTTACAATATTTACTTGTTTAATGTCATTTGGCCCTTATTTGTTACAATGTGAGAATATTCAGGGCTACTTCACTTTTCTTGTTCTCTCGGCCCCATTTCAAAAGCCACGTGGAATCTTAAAACTTCCTTTAGTCTGGAACACCTTCAGGCAAATAAGCTCCAGTTTTCTCAGGGCTTCTCTCACAAGCTTTACATCAACTCTTACCTGAGATAGGACATAATCGTCTTCTGGCGTATAACCTCTGGTGGAGTTTTCCTTAGCTGCTCGGTAGGCACAGTGAAAGTATTTTCCATCCAAAAAAAGGACCACAATCCAAAATACTGAAGGCAAAGAGGCCTGCCAGAAAATTCGACAGCTACAGATCCGCGTACTGGTCGACAAATTAAAGATATGGCCTGCTCCAAAGATTCCACATTCCACAAAAACACAGCAAATAAAGTCCAAATTCTGAGTATAACTACATGTTAACTACTTCAGCATACCAAGCCAGGATGAGCAAAATAACTGCCGGAATGAGGAAATACAACGAAATATAGACAATTCGCAAAGGTTTAGCAGGAGGGCAATTATACCCAAGCTCCAATAGTTCTTCAATCCCAATCAAAGCGGTTGTAGCCACCAGTTTTGCAGTTATTTCCTTGTATTTTTTCAAAAATCTTAGGACATGTTTCCCAACCTTCATTGTATATGGTGTTAGAGACCATAAAAACTTGAGATAAAAATGTCCTATTAATATAAAAAACGTTCACGCTTGGTGAACGCCTTTGTAAAAGTGAAAAACGAAAGCATTTGTTCAAATGCAATGAAGCCAATAGGGTAATTAGATAAGGTATCTATATGAACACTTGTTCCCAAGCTTGTGCATAAATGTAAAGTAATGTTAAAGTAACCGGGCGGGGGGGGGGAGTGAGTTAGTAGTTCTAGCAAATATTTATTGCATGTAGCCAAAGGACATTACAGATTTAGTGGGGGGAGGAACAGAATTCATGTGAACTGAATGGTTTTTTTTATTTTTCTTAGGTTTGGTGGTTGAGGGATGCCTTCATGTTTAGGCCGAAGCTTTGAAATTTGGTCATACGTACATGTATTTAATAAGGGTCATGGAAGAGCAGCGTTTTACCTCAAAGAAATAAGGTACCTTCCAAATCTTTCCTTGGCCCAACCTTCCTCCACCCTGACTAGGGTTGTTAACTCAGAGTTTGTGAAACACCTTGAGATTTTGGGGGTGAAGCCCGGGAAGGAGGGGAGGGGCCTCATTGGGGTACGATGCCATAGAATCCACCTCCAAAGCAGCCATTTTCTCCAGGGGAACTCATCTCTGTCATCTCAGTTCTAATTCTGGGAGAACTCCAGGCTTTTCCTGGAGGTTGGTAACCCTACTCAATATTGTCACCTGTGATAACGGCCTCAAGCTGGTTACCTGCTCCAAAGATTCCACATTCCACAAAACCACAGCAAGTAAAGTCCAAATTCTGAGTACAGCTACATGTTATACTGTTTACAGCTCCACCCTGAATCTTGTCAAGCCGATATACCCTGGACTCGAATCTTGCTTTTCTAGCCAGTTTGGTATAGTGGTTAGGAGCACAGACTCTAATCTGGGAGAATCGGGTTTGATTCCCCACTCCTCCACATGCAGCTGCTGGTGTGACCTTTGTTCAGTCATAACTTCCTTCAGAGCTGTTCTCTCACCGGCAGTTCTAAAAAGAGCTCTCTCAGCCCCACCCACCTCACAGGGTGACTGTTGTGGGGAGGGGAAGGGAAAGGAGATTGTAAGCCTCTCTGAGACTCCTTCGAGTAGTGAAGGGCAGGGTATAAATCCAATATCTTCTTCTACCACAGACCAACTGGGCTACTTCACCTGAAACTACCATCAAGCTGATGTTTACCCTATTAAAATTTAGATTCTAAATAGGGTTGCCAAATCCACTTACCCCTCGGAGCAGGGGAGCCTCGGCGGTGTCCAGGAGTTCATTTCGGGTGCGTGCGCACGTGCCGGCAGGACGTCACCAGAAGTGACGTGCGACGTTGCTGACGTTGGGGGCGTGGCCGAGCTCGTCGGGGGGGGGAACCATATGTGTCTCGCCCCCGCACAGCCCCAGCCACGCCCCCAACGTCAGCAACGTGGCTGCGTCACCTCAGGTGACGCAGCTTCAGGGGCGGGGTTCCCCCTGGGCCCCGATTCTGCCAGGGTGGAAATCGGGGCTCCGAAGCGGGGGATTCCCCACCCCCCGGGCCCATTTGGCAACCCTAATTCTAAAGCAGGGCAAGGGGTAACTCTTTGCCCCAGTATGGAAACTTATTGGTGGACTGGAGGTGTATTGATGGGCTCTTCAATAAATGTTTGTGATTGCTTTCCAGATATGGCCGTTTTTACATGGGTTATCTGTCCCTGGTTCAATGCTGTTGGATAGCGGGCTCCCCCCCCCCCCGCTTCCACACAGCATTATGGTATATTCATGCACTTCTTGGGGTTTCCCCAGCTTTTTGCCAGTCTTTCTCAAGCTGCTTCGCTGGGAAATATCACAGGAGACCCTGGATGGCTGTCCTAGAATGGAAAACTATTCTGCTCTGTAATGCTGCCATCTATTTTCACCTGGAGAAAAAAAACGTGAAATTAGACATCATGGCTAAAGCCCCACGTTCAAAGACAGTGTACCTCTGAGTACAAGTTACTGGAAGATAATTACAGAGTTTGGTCTCTGTGTCTCTGCTCATGGCCATTGTGGGGCATCTGGTTGGCCGCTGTGTGAGCAACACGGGACAAAGCTATAAAAAGAAAGAATAATACGACGGGGCTGACTACTGAGAGCCTGTTGTTTTGGCTGTGAGTAGATGGGTTCCCAAGTCTGCCAAAGCAAATACCAGCTGTCCTGGAGGCTCAAAAATATCTCCCGCTTTGGTTTGACATATAATAGAATTAAAAGTCAACCTTACTTCTGCAAATATTTTCCAAAGACACCTCATTGCTGATTACAATGGATACCTGTGAATACACGTGTGCACCGCATTATCCTCCTAAACCACTTTTCCCAACGTGGGCAGGAGCGACACCATGAGAAAAAGGAGAGGGAGGGCAGGAAATAGTAGCTGTGATGTTTTACCTGTCTGGGGGGTGTCTTCGAACCTTCCTTTCCTTTCCCCAGGATGCAATAATGTGAACACACAGGGCTGGACACCAAGGTATGACCTAGAATCATAGAATCACGCGGAGTTGGAAGGGGCCAGACAGTCCATCTAGTCCAACCCTCCCTGCTCAATGCAGGATCAGCCTAGAGCAGTGGTGGCGAACCTTTTAGAGACCGAGTGCCCAAACTGCGACCCAAAACCCACTTATTTATCGCAAAGTGCCAACACGGGAATTTAACCTGAATACTGAGGTTTTACTTTAGAAAAAACAACTCATACATTAACTTAAGATGATCCAAACAAAGTAAGGAAAGCAATCCCAAATGCTTTCATTTACTTAAAATTATTTGGCAGAGAATTTGACACTTTAATGATGGTCTGGGCCTGGCTGGGGCGATGGCACGCGTGCCCACAGAGAGGGCTCTGAGTGCCACCTCTGGCACCCGTGCCATAGGTTCGCCACCACTGGACTAGATGAACCATTGGTCTGATCCAGAAGGGCTCTTGTTAGGTTCTTAATTTCTTGTGAAATATTAATATGCTAACTAAGAAGTGTAGCAAATGGGAGGAAACTGGAGACCACACAGGTTGTTTGATAAGAAGAAACAGATTATTTATTGAAAAGCGCACTTGGTGCGACCACCAGGACACCAGAAGGGGATCCCACGAACTGGGCAGTCTGCACACCGAATACACTCTGACAGCTCTTTATATACCTGTCTTTAACAGCATAGGCAAACTTAAAAAAACGTAGAAGAGAAAAAAACATTTCTGGGGTTACAAGTTGAATCGCAGGTTAACATACGAGCAAGTTTCACGTGTACTTGACCTGTTTATGAACTTTTCTGTTTTAAGGAGAGTTCTGTCTCTTTGTGGTCAGCTTAGCTCTTCCTGTGTCTAGGGTGGTACTGCTACTTGTTAGCAGTTCCTGGAACTTGCTTTGAAGGTAGCAAATGTCTTATTTCTGTGCATGCGTCATACTATAGCACTAAGCTCTGTTCTTTGTGGTTTTGCGTTTCCTGCTTGCGGAAAGCTGCTTGTTCCTGAGCATCACACTGAGAGCTAAATATGATTATTTAAAAAAACACATAGAGATCTATACGTGGAGGCCTAGTGGTCAGTGGGACAACATAAGGATGGGGACCCTCAAGCATCGTACTTCAGAAGCATCTCCAATGCAAAAGGCAACTGCATTCATATCCTTGTTGTAAATCCAAACTAAAATGCAAGATATTGTCATTCACTGTGGAAGGGAAGACGGCGCGGTACAGCCCAATCTCGTTAGATCTCAGAAGATAAGCAGGGTTGGTACTTGGAAGGGAGACCACCAAGGAAGTCTTTGCAGAGGAAGGCCATGGCAAACCACCTTTTCTTCTGACTTGCCATGAAAGCTCCTTGCTGGGGTCACCAAAGTCTGCTTGAAACTTGACAGCACTTCACACACACACACACACACACTTTCTGGACAACTTGCAAATGTGTAACTGCACTTGAATGTATCACTTTGCCAGCACCTAAAAGCTAAAGAAGCAAGACACATATTCAGAAAATGGAACTCAGTTGTGTGGAAAGTGATATCTTACTGAAACCACATGGATAAATTGGAGCGGCCCCCCCACTTATCAAATTGACAAGTAGAATAAGACTAAAGGAAGTAGAAATAGATAAGGTACAGGTCTGGCTTACTTTGTACACAGCAGGTTGGACTAACAAATGAACAAACAAGGAGTTCAAGGGCAGCAGATAATTTTTGTCCCGGAGACTTGGGCATGTGCCCAATGCAACATTTTCCTGCAGGGTTATAAAGCTTATATCGAACACACAAAGAAAGCAGGGAATGTGGTTTCGCTCAGTGATTGCCTACATCCCACTCTTACACTGCTATTCCTTTCTTCTTCTCTTTTCTGTCACTGTTCCATACCTCTGTACCAACATTTTGGGCAAGCCCAGGGAAGCAAACACTTCTGCCCTATAATTTCAGTCACTGTTGTTGATTGTCCAAAGTGTGCCCATGGCTTCTTCATCAGGTGCTTTTCAGAATACGGGGATAGGGACAGGTCCAGTTCTTGAAGGGTGTCTGCAGTGGGTTCAGTCTGATGGACTGGATGGGCCACTGGCCTGATTCAACATGGCCTCTTTTATGTTCTTATGTTCACGCATTTCAAGGTCTTGAGTGTGTATTTTTATTTACTACATGCATTTTCCCACCTTTGTTAATGCTGGTCCTTCTGGATAGAAGCCAGCTCAGTTACCCAGTGTATTGTTACACAGTGTTCTATGTGGTAATCTATCTTGACTTTCTGCATGACAATTGTTTTCCCAACTCAGGCTATATGTTCCCTCAGACCTCAGTCTCTCCCCCCACCCCACTATCTTTTTGTCACTCTGATATGGCCTGTGATTAATACTTGGTATTTTAATTCAAAGATAACTCATTTTTCATTATTGCTCCTTTCAGAATAACCTTGTGGGACTGTTGATAGATTTCTCCCACCATCTATATAGCTAATAGCCAAGTTGCCCCCTCTGTGCGGATATCTAAATCCGCACATCGGGGGTACTTGGGGGGCAGAGAGATTTTCCTGCACACTTGGAGCAATCCCCAGGTGTGCAGAAAAATCTAAAAAGTTGGGAAAATATATGGGGGATATTTAAATCCCCCAAAAGTAAAAGCATTCCCTGCGCATGCGCAGAGAATGCTCAGGCCGTTAAGAGGGAGGCTCAGCGAGCCCGGTAGCTGGGAGCCATTCAGGCCTTGCCGCCGGTGCCCGAGGGGGAGGGGAGGGGGAGAAGGCTCGGCAGGCCCGCGCAGCTCACCACCGGTGTGGGGGAGAAGGATTGGTGGGCCCAGTGGGAGCCGCGCAGGCCTCGCCATCAGTGCGGGGGGTGGGGGAGAAGGATTGGCAGGCCCGGCAGCTGGGAGCCACGCGGGCCGTGCCATTGGTTCAGGGGGACGGGGAGAAGGCTCACTTGCG
>NW_015162521.1:425656-433169 GCF_001447785.1 Gekko japonicus | reverse complement strand
TGCACGTCACCAGGAAGTGACGTTATGACACCGGGCTCACTGGGGGCGGGGCCACGGTCATCCAAGGGAAAACTCTATGGTTTTCCCTCAGATGGCCGTGGCCCCACCCTCAGCGTGCCCGGCGTCATAACGTCACTTCCTGGTGACGTGCATATGTTGTTGTTGTTCAGTCGCACAGTCGAGTCCGACTCTTCGCGACCCCATGGACCAGATCCCGCCAGGCCCTCCTGTCTTCCGCTGTCCTCTGAAGTTTGCTCAATTTCATGTTCTTTGCATCTATGACACTGTCTAACCCTCTCATCCTTTGCCGTCCCCGTCTTCTTTGACCTTCAATCTTTCCCAGCATCAGGGTCTTCTCCAGTGAGTGCTCTCTTCTCATTTGGTGGCCAAAGTATTTGAGCTTCAGTTTCATTATCTGGCCTTCCAGCGAACAGTCAGGGTTGATTTCTTTTAGGATTGACTGATTTGATCTTCTTGCAGTCCAGTTCTTGCATATACAATATTGTTAATTCTTAAAATGCCAAAAACAGCAAAATCACCGGAAGCAGTGATTATAATACCTTAAATGCAAGAAGTTAAAAAACATTTTTAAAATCCTTCCTTCTGCTTTCCTTTACTATAATGTACTTTCTCCTTCAGTTTGACAATGCAAGTATATCTTCAGTCTATTTTAGAAGATTCATGAGGTTTCACTCCTGCATTTTTTAAATTTATTTTTTATTACATTTGTTAGTCGCCCAATCCCTGCAGTGCAGGGCTCTGGGCGATGTACATCGTTCGTAAAAACATCAAAATTAAAACAATCTAAACAGTAATAAGATATTTCAAACAAAAGATGACAAATATTAAGTTATCCCATTACAGACTGCTGGCCGCTTTGCGGGCCGGGGGGAAGAGGGTAAAACAGATATGGAAAGCAGCTGGGGCAGAAAGGGTGCCAGCTGTGATGGAAATCGTTGCTGTCCTCACCCAAAGGCCTGGCGGAACATCTCTGCCTCATAGGCCCTTGTTGTGAGAAAAAATAAAATGGTTCAGAAAATTTAAAACCCATTTATACAATTAATTTCATAAAGAAATCATAGTGTCCTTTCTCTCCTCTATTTCTGTAAAGCAGCACAGTGAACATGATCCCCAACATGATTTTGCTAGGCCTTTGTCTCAAGAGATATCTTTCCTCCATCTTACACAGGAACCAACATCTGCATTTCATTGTTCATGAACCTAAAGAATTTGGAAAAATTTAGACCTAAAGAATTTGGAAACATTTAAGAATAAAAGATTGGTATGCCCCTGCCATTAAGTCAAGGAAGCCAGGATATTTGCAATACTAAGGCTTGCCTACATGCAGAAACCCACTACACACCTCCAGCCATCAGACAGTGCCTGAATGTCTGCTCTGAGTCAAGGAAACAAAGAACATCCTGAAATTGTAACATTCTTGTCTTTGTCATTTAGAGATTTAGGTGCTATCTTGTATTGTTTTGCAAAGGAGCATCAGGGTGCCCCATTGCCTCTGGAATGTGTGAACATCTAGGCCATGATGGCCCATAATTAACAGGGCAGTTAAATTAATTGATGCAGTTTATGATTTCTATGGCTTTATCGAAATGTATGGGACCAAAATGGTATAAAAAAAGGCCAGAAGCTTCATTTCAGCACTGACTATCGGAGATACAGGGAAGGCTTTGTCTTTCGTGGTCTCCCTGGGTCAGTCCAGAAAGCTTTCTGTGCATGGGGAATCTTTGTTATATATATATAACCACTAACTGTCTTTTTTTCTTTTGAAGTAAGTATTCTGTTTTGTATTGCTTGCATGTCTTTAGCTAATAAACTATTTTATTGTTTAAATAACCTTGTGTTGCATTCCAGCTAACTTTCCTTTTTCTACCCGCCTTGGTAAGGGGCACATACCATTACGAATCTAGAGGTGCAGGTAACACTATACAGGGTTAGTTTAGACTGTCCAGTGCTACAGTTAAAATTCTTACAACAGCCCTGTGGGATTGCATAAGGTCCCACAGGGCCCTGATGGTATTTGGCAGAGAGTTCCACCAGGTTGGGGCCAGGACCGAAAAGGCCCTGGCCCTGGTCGAGGACAGCCGGATAGCTTTAGGGCAGGGGACCACCAGCATGTTGTTATCTGAAGAGCGTAATGCTCTTCCAGGGACACAACGGAGGAGACGGCCCCGTAGATATGTCGGTCCCTGACCGCTCAAGGCCTTGTAGGTCAGTACCAAAACTTGACTCGGTATTCCGCTGGGAGGCAGTGTAGCTGGATGTATATGTGCCGTCCGTGACATCTCCATCAGGACTCATGCCGCGGCGTTGTGTATAAACCACAATGGATTGTAGAATAGGGTTGCCGACTCCAGGTTGGCAAATCCCTGGAGATTTAGGTGTGGGACCTGGGGAGAGGAGGGACATCAGCAAGATGTTAATGCTAGAGAGTCCACCCTCCAAAGCAGCCATTTTCTCCTAGGGGACCGATCCCTGTTGTCTGCAGATCAGTCACCATTCCAGGAGACCCCCAGGCCCCGCAGGCAGGTTGGCAAACCTGACTGTATGGTGTGCTGAGAGTCACGCATATTGTTTACAATGCAGTAGTGAGGCACAGCGACCCTGGCATCTTTATACCGAAAGCATGCCCTACATCGTGTCCCAGAAGTTGCAAGTTGCAGGCGTTCCATGACATAGCCTCACGTGTTCCTCGATAGACCAGTATAGCTCTTCTGCACTGTCATTTTTTGTCACTCGTTTGTCCCTCTTGCTTCAGGGTTTGTAATGTATTCAAAGCTGCCTTGAATGCATGTCTGTATTGTGAAACACCTCATTGGAAAGCTATGTTAAGCTTCGTCTTGGGCAGGGACTCAAGCCCGAGGCGAATGTGTCCAATCACGTTCAAACAAACTGTAAGCGGGAACAAAGGTGATTGGTTGTTATATGCTCAATCGTATTGGTTGATACATGTACAGTAGGCGTGGCTATATTAGCCGGGAATTGTTTAAAAGCAGAGCAGCTGCAATGGGAAAGCTGTTCTGGCTATCAGATGCTGTACCGTGTTGGAGAAGTGTTCGAGTTGAAGAATAAAGTTGTGTTCTTGCCGAAATCACTCTCCGACTATTTGTTAAGCTCAGGACTTAACAGGGTTTTTTCCCACCAATGTGTTTTGCTCTCCCTAGAAGTCCCAGAGGGAGCAAAAACACATGCGGGAAAAGAGGGGGGGGGACCCAAAGCAATCGGGACAAACGAGTGACAAAAAAAATGACAATGCGGAAGAGCAATGTAAATAGTGATCCCTGAAAGGAGAGAGTTCGAGCTACGCCAGCAGAGGTTAAGTCATGGCTGGGGAGGAAATTCCATGGCTAGTATCGGTGTAGTGGTTAGGAGCGCAGACTCTAGTCTGGGAGAACCGGGTTTGATTCCTCACTCCTCCACATGCAGCCAGCTGGGTGACCTTGGGCCAGTCATAGTTCTCTCAGAGCTGTTCTCTCAGGAGCAGTCCGGGAAAGAGTTATCTCAGCCCCACCTACCTCACAGGGTGTCCGCTGTGGGGAGGGGAAGGGAATGGAGACTGTAAGCCGCTCTGAGACTCCCTCAGGTAGTAAAGGGCAGGGTATAAATCCAATCTCTTTTGTTTTCTTTGTCTTCTTCACAAACGATGCCTCCCCCATCCAGCATTCAGCCCTCCTCTGACTGTTGACCTGAAAGATGCCAAAAGACTTCTGGGTCACTCATGACATCTATTGTTTGTGCCCAGTGGCTGGTCCTGCCCCCCTCGGAGTTGGCTGCCTCGCCTGCCTCAGAGTTTCACACAGCAAGGCAGAACTGTGAGGCCAGGTGCCAAGCTCAGTTGTTCCTTCCCTTGACCCACAAGCGGCCAAAAGCCTCTGGATTCAAGGCCTTGTCTTGCTAGCCACCCTCTCTCTCAGGGAACTGGAGGGGGGGGGGGAGAAATGTCCTATTCATTTCATAAAGGCTTAATAGTCTGTTATTTCTCTCCACGTCCTGAAAAGTTTCAACTGCCCATTTCCACACATCAAGTCTCAATTGAAGGGACAGGACATTTCCCCCTGGGCATGTGGACAACACCACTCTCTCCCGTACAGCTGCCCTATAGCTCTTTTCTTCCCCTCAGATCCTGGTCAGATGACTTCTCTTTCAGAATAAATCACTGGCTGGAGGGGGAAAGGAAAGTCAACCTTCCTGCTGGATAAGGAGGTGGCAGCAGGGCTCTTGGCACTATAACGGTTCCTGGATGCAGTCGTCCCATGGTTAAGGGGGAGCTGGCTGAAGTTGAATCCATCAAGATGGAGGTCAGGTGGATGGGAAAGACTGAGATGCTAGCCGGAGGGTCACTCCTGAGACTCGATGGTGCCCAGTTGACAGCCGTAGACTCTGTAAAGAGCCTTGGGGGTGTGGTTGGATTCTGCGCTGTCACTGGATAAACAAGCGTCCATGGTAGCACGGACAGCATTTTTTTCACCTACACCAGGACCACCAGCTGGCTCCTTATTTGTCTGGGTCAGACACTGATCCATGCAATGGTCCCCTACAGATTGGACTACAGCAATTCGCTCGACCTAGGGCTACCCTTGAAAATGCTTTCGGAAACTGCAGGTGGTCCAGAACGCAGCTGCCAGGTTGCTGACTGGAACATCATGGCCAGCTCGCACTACTCCAATTCTGCAGCAGCTGGACTGCCTACCAATTAGTCTCTGGGTCCAATTCAAGGTGTTGGTGTTAACCTTTAAAACCCTTAGTCTGGGACCCTTTTACCTACGGGACCACCTCTCTCGTTACAACCCCTTGCACTCCCTTCAGTCATTGTCTAGGGGGCTCTTCCAGGTGCCTGGCCCCAGGATGGCTTGGTTAGCTGCCACCAGGGGAAGGGCCTTCTCAGTTGTGGCCCCTACCCTGTGCAATGCACTCTCGGAAGACACTCATACTCTGCCAGACTTGTTTTGTTTATGCAGGGCAGGTAAAGAGGAATTGTTTAGACAGGCCTTTGAAGGGTAATCACATATCTGGGCTCTTTTTAATAGTGTTACAGTGATAGCCACACATTTTAAAATTTTAATAATAATATTTTATACGTGCCATTTGTTTTTATGTTGTTTTCACCTTATTGGTGTTAGAGTTGTTAACTGCCACAAGATCCTTCGGGTGAGTGGCAACTAAAAAACCCTAATAAATAAATACAGTTTTGAAGCTATAGCCTCTGACCAAGAAGCTCCTAATCCTATGTATATATTGGTAATTAGCTACAGTACTTGACAGCCAAAATACATAGTACGTGTGACATGAGATAGGACATGGGTGTCCAACCCAACTCATAATAGCATGTAGGATCTGTAGGCTTGCCGGGTGCCCGCTTATGAAGGGCAAACTCCCAGCAATTTTGCCTACTGTCCGCCAATGCGTCAGCTGGCCAGCAGGTGAAATCAGGCCGGCAAAATGGGGTCAAAAAATGTTGTCCCTATGCTATGATGTCACTTTCAGAGCAACGTGGAAGCAACATGGTAGCTGTGATCCCACAACTCTGTGGTTTCCATAGAATTTTTACATAAGAACATAAGAGAAGCCAATGTTGGATCAGGCCAATGGCCCATCCAGTCCAATACTCTGTTACACAGTGGTCAAAAATACCAGGTGCCATCAAGAGGTCCAGCAGTGGGGCCAGGACACTAGAAGCAATCCTACTGTTGAAAACCCCCCCAGCACCAAGAATACAGAGCATCACTTGCCCCGGAGTCCCTATCTATACCTTGTGGCTAATAAGCATCATATGTTTATCTAATTCCCTCTTGAAGCTGTCCCCATGCTTGTAGCCACCACCACTTCCTGTGGCAGTGAATTCCATGTGTTAATCACTCTTTGGGTGAAGAAGGACTTCCTGTTATGTGTTCTAACCTGACTGCTCAGTAATTTCATTGAGTGCCCACGGGTTCTTGTATTGTGAGAAAGGGAGAAAAGTACTTCTTTCTCTACCTGCTCTGTCTAGGGTTGCCAAGTCCGAAGCGGCGCTGGAGTAGGGGACTCCAGCGCTGCTCCAGAAATGCACGCGCGTGCCGCAACCACGTCACCCCAGAAGTGATGCGACCACACCGGGCATGCTGGGGCGGGGCCACAACCATCCGAGGGAAAAACATAGAGTTTTCACTCGGATGACCGTGGCCCCGCCCCCAGTGTGCCCAGCGTGGTCGCGTCACTTCCGGGTGACGTGCACGTCGCGTGCTTTGGGGGTGGGGTTCTCCCCAAGGCCCGTTACGCCAGCGGCGGGGAACGGGCCTCTGGGGTGGGGGTTTCCCCGCCCCCCAGGGGGACTTGGCAAGCCTAGCTCTGTCCCATGCATAATCTTGTAAACCTCGATCATGTCACCCCTCAGTCGTCCTTTCTCCAAGCTAAAGAGCCCCAAGCGCCTTAACCTTTCTTCATAAGGAAAGGGTTCCAACCCCTTTATCATTCTAGTTGCCCTTTTCTGCCCTTTTCCCAAAGCTATACTATCCTTTTTAAGGTGTGGTGACCAGATGATACAAGAGCATACTCTTGTCATGATGCTGAAGCAGTTGCAGAAAGCTCTGAGATGTTGGGGGAAAACTCCAGACTTGCTTAACTAATTGAATCTGCCAAACTGAGCTAATTTTCCCATCCATGGCTAATTTGGCAGGTTGTAACTTGGGGAACAATTTTCTGCTGGGGATTCATTTTTCATTAATCGATCTACAACTGGGTTCAGTAGAGGTTTTTCTGCTTTAAGGAGCCTGTATCTTTTAATAATTGTGCAAAAACTTTCTACACCTGTAGCTTTTCAAGCCTACCAATCCCGTGACATGACAATTAGCACCCACTTCAATCCGTGTTTCTGAATTATTGACGGTACGGGGGATAAGCAGTTTGGCCATCCTCCAGACAGAATGGTCTTTTGGGGATTGTTTTGCAGGAAAGCAATGATGCATCGGACGGCTTCGGTTTTGCAAATCTGCTGGCGTGTTCTAGCAACTGGCGACGGTCACTCGCTGCTTCCTTGGGCTGCGCTGAAACAGCACTTGATATATTCCCTGCAGAGTCAGTGAGGCAGCTCCACCTCTGCCCGGTAGCCTATAAAGACCCAAGTCATCCTTCATGTAGCCCCACTGTTGAGATGAAGACTCCTGTTTCACCACATCTTTTTCTCCTACTTTCTGTGGCCCAAAACGCCGCCATCGTCCTTGACAGATGCAGCCTGGCCACCATTCTGAAGGAGAGCGGCGTGGAAGGATTTGCGGGCATCAAAGTAGCCGACTGTAAGTGCCTCTCTTTTCCCTCTGTGTATTGGCGCCAGGCCCAGAGCCAGGATTACTGAACTGCAGGCTGTGGAAGGTCGGTAGTTCAGCAGTTCGAGACTCAAGTTGCTGCATGACAGAGTGAGGTCCCATCTCTAGTTCCAGCTCCTGCCAACCTAGCAGTTCGAAAGCAAGAAATTGCAAGTAGATAAATAGGTACCACTTCGGTGGGAAGGTAACAGCGTTCCGTG
>NW_015162521.1:368503-425445 GCF_001447785.1 Gekko japonicus | reverse complement strand
GTCCCTGGGCTGGATGGGAAGTAACTTCAGGGGGCCTAGCCTCGCGATGCCCCACTGTAGCTACCAGCCTGATTGGTGCATGTGTAAGAGAGAATTCAAAGTGAGCAAGATCTGTAGCTCTTCCAGCCAGGTCCGGTCAGTACAGAATCTGTGAGAACTGTTTTAAAATGAGATTCTGTTTATCCACCTTGGATCTGAAGAGACGCACACTGTGACTTCCGCCCCTAGGCCTGTTAGTCGTAGGAGGAAACCAATATTAGTTGCACGAGTCAATCGCATATGAGACTACGGCTCACCAGATAAAGCCGTGTGCTGCAGTAGAAGAAGAGATTGGATTTATACCCCGCCTTTCACTACCCAAAGGAGTCTCAGAGCAGCTTACAATCTCCTTCCCTTCCCCACAACAGACACCCTGTGAGGCAGGCGGGGCTGGGAGAGCTCTTTTCAGGACTGCTCTTGAGAGAACAGCTCCGAGAGAACTGTGACTGACCCAAGGTCACCCAGCTGGCTTCATGTGGAGGAGTGGGGAATCAAGCCCAGTTCTCCAGATTAGAGTCCACCCCTCTTAACCACTACAACAATCAAGAATCCCCAAATAAGAACTGGAGGGTTTTAATTCCATTTGTGTCAAAACTGTTGCCGGTATGTTAGGTGCTGTCAAGTCTCTTCTGACTCATGGCAACCCTGTGAAATTAATGACCTCCAAACCATCTTATCATTAACAGACTTGCTGAAGTCTTCCAAACTGAGGGCCGTGGCTTGCCAGACAGCTGTGGACTTTCCTTTTGCGCCCATTCACATTAACACCTGAACGTTCTTTTGGCTTCTGTCCTGTTGTGTCATTAGGGATAGCAGTACTCATAACTATCTTGCTGTTCTTGTTGTCTACCTCTATTGCCATGTATTCATATTTATGTATTTATTACCTTTTTATCCTGCCCTTTGTCCCCAGGAGCTCAGGGTGGTACCTGGTTCTGTCTGCCTCCATTTTATCTTCACAACAACCCTGTGAGATAGGTTAGGTTGAGTGTGTCTGACTGGCCCAAGGTCATGCAGCAAGCTTCCATGGCAAAGCAGGAGTTTTTAAACTGTAGACTCCCAGGTCCTGGTCTGAAGCTCTAGCCACTATACCCCATGAGCCTTCGATTTCAAAATTTTGTGAGTGGTCGCTTATGTACAGAGCAAGTTTTAAAGATTACGCACTTCTGGGGAAAGAATCACAAATCCCAGTCCATTCTACCCTCCATGTGCGTTGCACTAGTCTTGACTGCTTTCATAATAACATAAGAGAAGCCAAAGGCCAGGGCTTTTTTTGTAGAAAAAGCCCAGCACGAACTTATTAGCATATTAGGCCACACCCAACAGCAGGATGTGTTATTACCATATTAGGCCACACCCCTGACAGCACAGCTCATTAGCATATTATGCCACACACCCTGCCTTCCCTTGACTCCCCCCCCCCCCCTTGAAGGGAAGGGAAGGCAGTTTAAAGCTGCGGAGAGCCTGGGCAAGTTGGCCCTTGGACAGGCCGGGGAAGACACGGAGAGGCATTTAAATGCCTCCCTGATCTTTCCAGGGCCCCCCTGGCCGGGCCGCCTCGGAGTCACTGGGGTGTGTGTCGCTCTCCGGGCCTTCCCTCTGTAGCCAGGCACGCAGAGGTTTTGGCTGTAGTGGGGGTGGCCAACTCTGATGCCAGCCGGAACTCCGTTCCTGTGCGTTCCTGCCCAAAAATAGCCCTGGATCAGGCCAATGGCCCATCCAGTCCAACACTCTGTCACACAGTGGCCAAAAATACCAGGTGCCATGAATAAGATCTCTAATATTGTGGACCGAGCACAAAACAGTTCCAGCAAAACATATGATACATTTGTACGTACCTGGCTCCCCGTACTTGACTTCATGACTGAAAATAATGTGCTTCCTTCTAGGAGGAGTTATCACACATGGCTACACTTTTGAGTTTAACCGGACCTCCACCTTACTGTCGAGACTCCTCTTGTGAATCAGAGCAGCAGACTCCTGAAGATGTTATCTTTTAAATTTGACTCAATTCTATGGGATTCATAGCTCACATAGCATCTATGTATAGGTGATCGGATTTAGTTCTAACTTAGTTTGTTATGACTGTTGATGTATGTTGTAAAAATCTGTATTGATGACTAACTGGTCGGTTTGTAATTTTGGATTTTCAGGACAGTTGTATACTGTTTTGCAGTTATTATATTTCTTGATATGTTATACTTCCTCCTAATAAACAGGTTAAAAAAAAAGGAGGTCCACCAGTGGGGCCAGGACACTTGAAGCCCTCCCACTGTTGCCCCCCATCAAGCCCCAAGACATTACTTTAAGTATCCAATCAATGTGTAAGGCTTGTCCCCAACCCAAAATGGTAGACCTTCCAGAAGGTACCACTTGTAGCTACGCAACGAGGAATTCAACCTGGAAAAAATGTGCCTACTGACCTCATGAGATTTCACCTGCTTTCTCTACCTGCAGGGGTTTGTTTGGCGGCTCACAGTAGCCGTTTCAACACGTCAGCCATCAAGGCGGGCCCAAGAACCACCAATTATGGAATCTTTTTCTTCAGTGGGCGGTGGTGGTGTAAAGACTTCAAGATGCCAGTCACGTACAACAAATGCAACTTACTTTGTGACGGTAAGGAATCTTCACCTTACAGCTGCTTTCTTATTAGACAAAAAATTGTATAATTGACAGATATCAAACTCACAGAAAGTCAGATGGACAGTCTTACGACTAGACAAAGTCATAGGTCAGATCTTACATAGAATTTATGTACAGCAAAAATTAGCCTCCCTCCTTGCACAATTCCCTTCTTTCACAACAGCCCAACACACACACACACACACAATGTTACTCCTGATTTTAGCCTGCCTTCGTTTGCCACCCTGAGAACTTTTAAACCAATAAAAAGTAACAGTACTACTGCTACAGAGACTAACACACCTATCCATCTTGAAGAAGATATTGGATTTATACCCCGCCCTTCACTACCCAAAGGAGTCTCAGAGCGGCTTACAAACTCCTTTCCCTTCCCCTCCTCACAACAGACACCCTGTGAGGTAGGTGGGGCTGAGAGAGCTCTTTCAAGAACTGCTCTTGACAGAAACTGCTGAGAGAACTTGTGACTGACTCAAGGTCACGCCAGCAGCTGCATGTGGAGGGGTGGGGAATCAAACCCGGTTCTCCCAGATTAGAGTCCACACTCCTAACCACTACACCAAACCGAATAAAAAGTAAAATACCCAAACCGGAACAATAAACCCAGCTATAAAATTATATACTTTTACCGTAACACCTACATTCTGTTAAAAGCACAGGCAAGCAGGACTGGTTTCTAAAAGATGCTACTGTGGGCAAATCTGAGTATGGTGGAAGTTCTGCAGTCAGGGGGCCACCACAGATAAGACGGCATCTCCCGTAGTAAACTCCTTAACTGAAGAGCTCAATTGATGGGCAGTCTTTATTTAGGATTATGCCTCTCTAGACATCTTACCCCCTCCCATTCTGTCCTCATCTTCTCCTCTCCAGCGCTCCGGGATGATGACATCACTGATGACATCAACTGTGTGAAGAAGGTTGTACAAGGCAAGACTGGCTTGTGGCCTTGGTAAACAGATCCTCTTTGTCCCTATATGCAATCTTGAATCTACTTTGCAGAGATACAGACAGCAGGAACGGTCTGGCTGTTTAACTTCCAGGGAACCGCCCTGGTGGGCTGGTGCCCTAGAGCAGAGGCGTTGAACTAATTTGTTACGAGGTCCAGATCTAATGCGACTTTGTCGGGCCGGGCCGTGTGTGCCATAAAACACCAGGTACTGGAGATATAAGCTTTATAAAGGACAGCAGCTGGTAAGCTCCAAGTTTGTCTGTCCTCACTGAAAGGCTGGGGGGAGGTGCAGAGGAAAACTTGCAGGGGCAGACTGGAAAGCCAGCAGTGCAGTGCTGGGCCGACCCTCCCGCACTGCCTGGAGGGGGGCAACCCCCTTCCCCAGCCTGTTCCTGCCGCCAATGCTGCGAGCCCAGGCCCCAGGGTAAAAACACAAAGCAACTGGGTGTTGTGAGCTCCCCCTGCCTCCGAATCACCATGGAAGGGGAACTGGGAAGAGAGGTTGGACTAACCCCCCCCCACTCCCCGACCGAAGAAGTGGGGCAGCAGCAGTCCAGATCCGAGGCCACATGCCTGGCAGGACCCAGATCAAGCGAAGCGCAATAACCTGGAGAAGCCCGTGCTGCGGCGGCCACCTTCAACCAAGGCCACCTGGTGACCCATGGTGGGGCGATGCTGGGAGTTCAAGCCGGACATCCTCAGCAAGCCACACTACTCCCACGTGGTGGCAGCCATTCCAGGCCGAAGGCCGTTGGGATCATCTGATGGGGGGAGTGGGCACTGCGCGCACATGTGGCAGAGGCCCCAGGCTACCCAACAACCAGTATAAACTGAACATCACTGGCACCAGCTCCCCATGAGGCAGCGGCCACTTACGTCTGAAGGCCACCGGGTGGTCCATGGGGGAGGAAGAGAGGCATTTGTAGTGCAAATGGGTATTCTGGCCGGTGTTATTACAAAGTGAATAAAAGCAAGTTGTCATAGGCAAGACTCCCTCTAAGCTGTGGAGTCTTATGAGCAAAAATTCTCCTTTGTGAG
This sequence comes from Gekko japonicus, assembly GCF_001447785.1. Classification (NCBI taxonomy): domain Eukaryota; kingdom Metazoa; phylum Chordata; class Lepidosauria; order Squamata; family Gekkonidae; genus Gekko; species Gekko japonicus. Next base: position 420,779 of record NW_015162521.1, on the reverse strand, counting down.
CTACCGGCATTAAAGTTGTGAGCGAGCGATTTGGCTGTGGCATCAATTAGTTTGCTCTGGAGCCATCCCTTCCTGAGCGAAGACAGAAATGTGTGAGCCGGAGGCTAAAAAGTTGTGAGCTAGCTCACACTAACTCAGCTTAGAAGGAACACTGGTCATAGGGGCCCTACAGCTGTGTGTGTGTGCTTGTGTGCATGTATGTGTGCACCTGGAAGTCATGGCACCCTCTGGTGACTGACCCCTACTGGGGGCCTGGAGAATATTCAGAGTGGCTGAATAAAGCCTGCCCCCGCCTCCCGACTGCTGGTATTCCTTGGAGGTCTCCCATCCAAATACTTGCCAGGGTTGGCCCTGGTTAGCTTCCGAGATCTGATGAGATCAGGCTCGCCTGGGCTATCCAGGTCAGGGCTGCAACTCCGTTCTCACTTTCCTTTTCACCCTTCTCCCCACCACCTCTCTTCTATACAAGCCCATCATCATCCAAGTATGGTTCCTTCTTCCCCTTCTCTCTGTAACTAACCTCCCCTTTTCCATTTGTCAGCTTATCCACCACCACCCCAAACACAAATAGCCACTCCTGTAGATAAACCTTTCCTGAGTTACTCCGATCACTAGGTAGATGTGGGCTGCCCCCCACTGCATACTTCATGCATAAAAGTCACTTGATTTTGAGTGCATGACAAACATGTCCCCTCCAAGGACAGTGTTTTGGCTAAGGCGGATGAAAGGAAACTGGAAACTGGGACCTTCCCGGGGAAAGAGGGACAGCTGCAGCATCGGAATAAAAAAAAATCCATTCAAGAGCAATAGGGGGGTAGGGGACTGGAACTTCCAAATATGTCACCACTGCAGTGTTCCCTCTAAGCTGAGTTAGTGTGAGCTGGCTCACAGTTTTCTAGCCTCCAGCTCACACATTTGTGTCTTACCTCAGGAAGGGATGGCTCCAGAGCAAACTAATTTATGCAGTAGCCAAATGGCTCGCTCACCACTTTAATGCCAGGAGCTCACCAAGTAGGATTTTTGCTCACAAGACCCCACAGCTTAGGGGAAGCATTGTTCACCAGTTACCTGACAAAGTGAGCTTTGACTCACACACACACACACAAAAATACTCTGGAAGCTTCGTTGGTCTTCAAGATGCCAAAGAATAGGCCATCAAGTTGTAATCAACTCATGGCAACCCCAGCTACGGGGTGTTCAAGGCAAGAGATTAGTAGGTGATACGCCATTGAACATAAGAACATAAGAGACGCCAATGTTGGATCAGGCCAAAGGCCCATCCAGTACAACACTCATGTCACACAGTGGCCAGGAATACCAGGTGCCATCAGGAGGTCCAGCAGTGGGGCCAGGACATTAGAAGCCCTCCCACTGTTGACCCCCCCCCCAAGCACCACGAAGACAGAGCATCACTTGCCCCAGAGTCCCTATCTATACCTTGTGGCTAACAGCCACTGATGGACCTCTGCTCCATATGCTTATCTAATTCCCTTTTGAAGTCATCCATGCTTGTAGCCGCCGCCACCTCCTGTGGCATTGAATTGCCTTCTTCTACATAGCAATCCCCAGTGTTCCCTGGTTGTTTCCCATCTGAATGCTGACTGTAGCCATCTCTGCTTTGCTCCCAAGCTCAGGGTGAGAGCTAGGCTATTCAGGCTGCTCTTTTAGGGGCTACCAGACTAGAGTTTTATGGAAGCCACTGTATTTCATAGAATCATAGAGTTGGAAGGGACCTCCAGGGTCATCTAGTCCAGCACCCTGCACAATGCAGGAAATTCACAAATACCTCCCCCCCCATCCCCAGTGACCCCTTCTCTATGCCCAGAAGAGGGCAACCTCCCCCCCCCCAACCACTCTCCAGGATCCCTGGCCAAACTGGCCTGGAGAGCAATTGCTTCCTGACCCCAAAGTGGCGATCAGCATTTCCCTGGGTGTGTAAGAAGGAGCCGTGAGAACTAAGCACAGATGCAGCCCCCTTCTCATGATCAGCCTCAGTTCGCAGAATCATCACTGCTGTCAGATGGCCATCTAGCCTCTGTTTAAAAACCTCCAAAGGAGAGCCTGTTCCACTGAGGAACCACTCTGTCAGGAAGTTCTTCCTAACGCTTAGCCGAAAACTCTTCTGATTTAATTTCAACCCATTGGTTCTGGTCCGACCTTTTGGGGCAACAGAAAACGACTCCGCACCATCCTCTATATGACAGCCCTTCAAGTACTTGAAGGTGGTTATCATATCTCCTCTTAGTCGTGTCCTCTCCAGGCTAAACATACTGAGCTCCTTCAACCTTTCCTCACAGGACTTGGTCTCCAGACCCCTCACCATCTTCGTTGGCCTCCTTTGGACACGTTCCAGCTTGTCTAGATCCTTCTTAAATTGTGGTGCCCAAAACTGAACACAATACTCCACGTGAGGTCTAGCCAGAGCAGAGTAAAGCGATATTCGTGTCATAGTAGCATATCTGGAGAGTGTGGGGGAACGGTGTCACAAGCCCCATTACTTCGGGTCACTGGGAAGTTGGAAAACCCCATAGTCATCCCAAGTTTCCACTCTGTGCCACCACCACCCCTTTCCTTTGCCCCTCCATGTTACTGCACTTGAGACAGCAAGACTGAATAGGCATGGTGTGCTTACGGCAATCAGGCTTTGAGCACTCAAAATAAAAGAAAATGTAATGAACAAAAATAAAAGGAATACACGTACTCTATTCAAGTGCTGAGCAAGGATATAAAGAATACGTGAGAACACACAGTCCTTTTCCCCCACATTCCATACTTTGCTAAACAAAGTTTAATTAGGATAAGTTGGTATTTCTTCAAGTTTCAGCATTTAAAAGTCCATTAGTGCCTTACTTCTCCGAGATGGGACTTCTCCCCATTGTCTAATTGTATCACCAGTTATCTATCACCAGTCAGTGGACAAAAGAGACTCTGATACTTCAAAGCATAGAATAAAAGTACTACAGAAGAGCACTGATAGGGACCCCCCATTTCATGCATTCTGGGAGATTCACACTTCAGCTTCTATGCAACATTGGCATTATTGTCTTGCCAGGAGGAAAAAAAAATCTGAGTTGAATGGTCGATTGCATTTTGACTAAGAAATTACCATTGCAGGGTTGCCTGGAGGAAGCATTGCTGGGGAAAAGATCTGAGCCAGTATGTTGCAGACTGTGAACATGAAGAAGCAAGCTCTATGCCTTAAGTTCCTGTTTCCCCTCCTACAGCAGCCCATATGCCAAACACCAAACAGTGATCTACAACCTGTACTGGACAATGACAGCTCTCTTTCACAAGCACTGGGGGGCAAACCTTTTCTTGTGCACAGACAGCCCCCCCCCAATCTCAAACAGCTTCTCACCCACAATAATACAACATCTAATTAAAAAATGGACACTGATACCAGGGTTTGCAATAAACCTAGATGCCAACTTTGCTGCCACATACACCCACACAACACAATCGCTGGACCTAACAACATCAGCCCTACCATCTCAGGCTCATTTACTTGCTGATCTTCTAACACTGTATTTGCCATTAAATGCCAACTATGCCCTTCGGTTCTCTACATAGGGCAAACAGGTCAAACCCTATGCCAAAGGATAAAATGGACACAAGTTAGACATCAGGAATCACAAGACTGAGACACCTGTAGGAGAACACTTCAGACTTCCAGGACATTCAATTGGTGACCTCAAAGTAGCTGTTTCATTGCAAAGGAACTTCAGGAACAGAATAGAAGGGGAAACTGATGAATTACAAGTCATTACAACACTAGAAACAAAAAACCCAGGACTCAACAGGGATATTGGTTTCTTATCTCACTATATATACCAAACTCATTCACTACTTATATATGTGTTCTCAAGCGCTATACAACCTTTTTCTTTTTATGTATTTCTTTTTTGGAATAGTATATTGGAATAGTGATTGTAATATACTACAATGAATGCTGAAATGTATTTCTCTTACATAACACTGCATCTCACCTCTAAGAAAAAAGATTCTGTTAGTTAACTCCATGCTAGAGAGGAGAAGAATGGAACGTAGTGACAGAGTCTCAGTTTGCTATTAACAATTAAGAATGTAAGTATGAAATGTAATTCAAAGTTAATTAAGCATGTAATGTAATTTGGAATGGTAGATTTAAATGTATTTCTCTAGTTTGAGAACAAGGAAAATAACTCTGCACAGTCAATTGCCCCACTTCAAAGAAAAAGATGCTACAGGGTCGCCACCATGCTTGAGAGGAAACTGACTGTCACCATTCAACAATTAAGGATACATCAATCTCCAGTTCTGACATGTTACCTATGCTATGTTTGTCCCCTCCCCAGTTGAACCCAAACAGATGACAGCCATATATACTAAGATTCAGGGGTCATTTGGGGGGGGACGCGGGGGGACGCCATCCCCCCGGGTGAGGTGTGGGAGGGCGGGGCCTGGAGCTCCCTGCTGGTGCCCACTGGAGGTCGCCGCCGGCTGTGGGGAGGACACACTTCCGGTGATGTCAGGGGGTGTGGCATATGCTAATGAGTTATGCTAATGAGTCCCCCTAGCTCTTTTTCTACGAAATGACCCCTGCTAAGATTATTGTTCTTTTAATCTCTTAAAAACATGTTCATTATTCTGTGTGCTAATTTACTGCTCACCCTCTATATTTGTGACTGTTGTTTCTATTTCCATTTCATTGTTATCTGAGGAAGTATGCCTGCACATGAAAGCTTATACCTTGAATAAAAGCTCTGTTGGCCTTAAAGGTGCCGCTGGACTCTTTGTTCTACTGCTTCAGGCCAACATGGCTACCACCTGGCCATTGATTTTCCAAATACCACCTTCCCACCCAAAACTCCTTTCAAACCCACCATCTAAAGAGCCCACCACGTCCACTATCTCATACAAGGCTCCCCCCAAACCCACTCCCCAACTCCACCCTCCTACCCGGCTCACCACAAACATACCATTTCCATTACAGAGTGCCCCACATCACCACCAAATGGACCCCCCAAAAAAACCAATGTTTCTAACAAGGAGCCTCCCGGGCAATGCTCCCTCTAAGCTGTGGAGTCTTGTGAGCAAAAACGCTACTTTGTGAGCTACTGGCATTAAAGTTGTGAGTGAGCAATTTGGCTACTGCATACACTAGTTTGCTCTGGAGTCATCCCCTTCCAGAGCTGAGCCGAAAATGTGTGAGCCGGAGGCTAAAAAACTGCAAGCTAGCTCACGTGAACTCAGCTTAGAGAGAACACTGCTCCCACGTCCCCCCTCCCACCCAAGGCTGCCCCCAAACCCACCTTCCCTGCCAAAAAGCTCCTCAAGTCCACCACCCCACCTAAGGTTCCCCCCTCAAACCCAACATCTTCACTGAAGAGCTCCCTGTGCCCCCCCAAAAAATCACTGTTTCCAACAAGGAGCCCCCCAAGCTCACCCTCCCACCTGAGGCTCCTACCGAGCCTACTGTTTACACCAAAGAACCCCCCCAAGTCCACCCTCCCACCAAATTTTCCCTCCAAATCAACCTCCCCTGCCAAAGAGCCCCCCAAGTCCACTCTCCCTTCCAAGTCTCCCCCAGAGCCCACTGTTTCCATCATGGAGCCCCCCCAAGGCCACCCTCCCACTCAAATCTCCCTCCAAAAGCACTGCTTCCATCAAGGAGCTACCATCTGACCGAAGACTCCCCCCAAACCCACTTCCCCTTCCAAAGAATCCTACAAGTCCCACCCACAACTCCCACAGAACCCACCGCCCCTGTAAAGGGGCTTCCCAAGTCTACCATCCCATGTAAGGCTCCCCCCAAACGGATCATTTTCATCAAGGAGCCCCCTCAAGTCCACCCTCCCATCCAAGGTCCCCCCAAACCCACCTTCCCTACCAAAAAGCCCCCCCCCAAATCCACCCTCCCTCCCAAGACTTACTCAAGGAGTTTACAAACTCTACCCATGAAGTTCACCCCTCTAGCTGGTGGCCTTCTAGAGACCACCATATTGGTCGAGGAGGCCTCAAACCAAACTTTCGCTCCTGATTCTTTTCAGTCACTCTGAAACTAGAGGCCCAAAGTTGCCCCTTTCAGTCCCTCCGGGATTTATAGCTACTAAAGACTTGAGGCAAGCAAGACAAAGCCCGGTAAGGCCTGTGGTGTTTTTGGCAGTCTGAAAGACTTCTCTTAGCGGCAGCTGTGCTTTTCGGAAAGTGGAACCACCAACACTGCAGAAACAGACAGTGTGACACCTGGGATACCACACGCACTAAGCCATTGGTCTGTACCTTGCTGAGGGAAACCAAACCAAGCTGAAGTGATCCTGTTTCTTCTGCAGTTTTGAGAATGATGGTGTATAATATCACAACAATATCGAGTTGATCCATTTTCACATGCTAAATTAGCACTATGGGCTGATCACCGCTGTACAATGCATGGTCAGGCCATACCTGCGCAGTATTGTGCGCAGTTCTGGAGGCCTCACTTCAAAAAGGATGTGGACAGAATGGAGCGGGTGCAGAGAAGAGCGACAAGGATCATCGGGGGGCCTGGAGACCAAGCCCTGTGAGGAAAGGCTGAGGGACTTGGGGATGTTTAGTCTGGAGGAGAGGAGGTTGAGGGGGGCGTGATTGTTCTCTTGAAGTATTTGAAGGGCTGTCACTCAGAGGAGGGCAGGGAGCTGTTCCTGTGGGCAGCAGAGCAGAGGACTCGCAAGAATTGGTTTAAATTAAGGGTGGGAAGGTACCAGCTGGATATTAGGAAAAGCTTTCTTACAGTCAGAGTTGTGTAACAGTGGAATCAGCTGCCTAGGGAGGTGGTGAGCTCCCCCTCACTGGAAGTCTTTAAGCAGCGGCTGGACAAACACTTGTCAGGGATGCTCTAGGTTGATCCTGCATTGAGCAGGGGGTTGGACTAGATGGCCTCTACGGCCCCTTCCCAACTCTGTGATTCTAGGATTCTATCTAGACTTACTAATTGCAAAGAAATATTTTATGGAAGCCTTGGACAGATAGGGGGATATTTACTTTGGACCGACTGATAGACTACGACGAGTTTTTGTTATTGACTCAGATGAAGTCTAGATATGACTTGTCATCATCCACTGAATGGTCATATGTACAATGGCAACATCTGTTGGTATCCAACTGTGGGCCTGTAGCACTGTTTCAGAATCCCGCTTCCTCTTGGAAACTCTCATTGAACCAATGCAGACAATGAAACCTACAGTATTTGTTTATACATATTTGATATGGAACGCTTCACGAATTTGCGTGTCATCCTTGCGCAGGGGCCATGCTAATCTTCTCCGTATCGTTCCAATTTTAGTATATGTGCTGCCGTAGCTGGAGTTGCCATGATATTGGTCAAGAATAAAGAACTAGATTGCCCTATTTTGCCAAAGCAAGGGGGTTTTGTACCTATTGTTTCAGTGGACTTATTTGGAAAAAAACAACAAAAAACTGATTAGGGTACCCCGTACACTACAGCACCTTTTAAGCAAAGGGCTAAGTGAAGTGACCAATTGTTAGGGCAGTAAGGTAAAGGTAAAGGTTCCCTTGCTCGAAAGCCAGTCGAGTCCGACTCTAGGGTTGCGGTGCTCATCTCCGTTTCAAAGCCGAGGAGCCAGCGCTGTCTGAAGACGTTTCCGTGGTCATGTGGCCGGCATGACTAAACACCAAGGCACATGGAACGCTGTTACCTTCCCACTGAAGGGGTACCTATTTATCTACTTTCAATTTCTTGCTTTTGAACTGCTAGGTTGGCAGGAGCTGGAACTAGAGACGGGAGCTCACTCCATCATGCGGCACCCGGGTCTCAAACTGCTGAACTACTGACCTTCCACAGCCTGCAGTTCAGCGTCTTAACCACGTGAGCCACCGCAGCTCCTTAGTTAAGTGCTGTAACATAAACATATCTCTTAAACGTATCTTTTGGGCCTGTCCAGTTCTTAGATCTTTTCAGGAAGAGGAAGAAGAGATTGGATTTATATACCATCTCCTTTCCCTTCCCCTCACCACAACAGACACCCCATGATGTAGGTGGGGCTGAGAGAGCTCTTTCGAGGACTGCTCCTGAGAGAACTTGTAACTGACCCAAGGTCACACCAGTAGCTGCATGTGGAGGAGTGGGAAAACAAACCCGGTTCTCCCAGACTAGAGTCCAAACACCAAACTGGCTCTGAAGAAGTAATTACTCATATCGACTTAGTATTAGAATATTCATTGATCTTTGAGGATGCTTATGTACTTTTCTACTATCTGCCCATCTCTTGGAGGCTAACCGATGGTCGAAAGAAATGGACCCTTCCTGCCCTTACTGTTTCCCGAAGATTTACTGGAAAGATAAATGCCCATTTTCAGTAATCCAATGGATGGAGGATCTTACAGCTTTAGACGACAATTGCGCATGGTCATATTTTCAGATATCTGTAAACCTTTTCTTAGAGGCTTATTTGTAGACTTGCCTCCACTGGTGTTATATTTTATTATTTGTTTATTTCTGTTTGGGATGACTAAAATAAAAACTAAATTAAAAGAGTCATCCCTTGACTTCTCACCATAGTGGATTTGGCTGTATGGTTCAAACCAGTTTGTAAAATTCAGTTCTGGTTCCGCTACCTCTGGCACCACACTGCCCTTGAGGTTTTTTCCTAATTTCCCCTGAGAAGCTTCTCTACCTTTTAAAGCAAAGGCTTACAAGAAAAGCTCCCCCATTGGCTTACTACAGTTATTTGAGAATTTCCCTTTTTTTATGGAGCTCTAAATGTGGCTCAGAGGTTAAGACAATGAAGCTGCAGACCGAAAGGTCTGTAGTTCGGCAGTTCGAGACCTGAGTGCCGCGTGACGGAGTGAGCTCCCGTAACTGGCCCCAGCTCCTTCCAACCTAGCAGTTTAAAAGCAAGAAATTGCAAGTAGATAAATAGGTACTGCTTCGGTGGGAAGGAAACACGTTCTGTGCGCCTCGGCGTCTAGTCATGCCGGCCACATGACCACGGAAACGTCTTCGGACAGTGTTGGATCTTTGGCTTGGAAACGGAGATGAGCACCGCTCCCTAGAGCTGGATTCGACTGGCTTTCGAGCAAGGGAAACCTTTACCTAAATATAAAAGCCTTTGGTTCAGTCGCACAGTCGAGTCCAACTCTTCGCGACCACATGAGGAGGGGATTAATGCTAACCTCTTGCTTGCCACTGTGTATGCATCGTACATCTGCTATGCAGATACTGAAGCTGATATCGGGAACAGTAGGGTTTTGTTGTTGTTGTTCAGTTGCACAGTCGAGTTCGACTCTTCGCGACCCCATGGACCACATCACGCCAGGCCATCCTGTCTTCTGCCATTCTCCAGAGTTTGCTTAATTTCATGTTCATTGCATCGATAACACTGTCTAACCATCTCATCCTTTGCCGTCCCCTTCTTCTGTTACCTTCAATCTTTCCCAGCATCGGGGTCTTCTCCAGTAAGTGCTCCCTTCTCATTTGGTAGCCAAAGTATTTGAGCTTCAGCTTCAGTATCTGGCCTTCCAGGGAACAGTCTGGGTTGATTTCTTTTAGGACTGACTGATTCGATCTCCTTGCAGTCCAAGGGACTCTCAAGGGTCTTCTCCAGCACCATAATTCAAAAGAATCTATTCTTTGGCGCTCGGCCTTCCTTATAGTCCAGCTCTCACAGCCATACATTACTACTGGGAATACCATTGCTTTGGCCATGCAGACTTTTGTTGGCAGGGTGACAGTAGTCAGTAACCTCCAGGCACAGTAGTTAGTAACCCCCAAGAGTCCTGATCTGTCATAGCTGCAGCTTTAAGTCTTGAAAATGTGTGAGAAATGCTAAAAGGGGGCTGGATTGAGACTCTTTTGAAGCACTTTGGTCCCCTTAAGCGGGAGGCCTCCATTTTTAGGGGTTCTTATCACCCCAGTGGGAACATGGCTGACAGCAGGAAGACGCATAAGAACATAAGAGAAGCCAATGTTGGATCAGGCCAATGGCCCATCTAGTCCAACACTCTGTCACACAGTGGCCAAAAATACCTGGTGCCATCAGAAAGTCCAGCAGTGGGGCCAGGACACTAGAAGCCCTCCCACTGTTCCCCCCCCCCCGCAAGCACCAAGAATTCCCGTGTATCAGTAACGCTTTAGAGTCTGCGTCTTCCTTGCTTAAGGAGACTGAATTAACACACTTAATGGCTTCTTTTTTAAGCTTAGCATTGCAAAAATCAAGCTAACAGCATGAGTAACACTTCTTATGTTGTCCTGCAATTACTTCAAAATGTGTAAAGAACGCTTTGGCTCCACCTCGTGGCAGTCTTCCCATTGAGCCAAATCCTAGGCTGGAAAGCAATTAAGGATTCCCCTTCAGCCTCTCCTAGGTCAGAGATAAGGAGGAAAGGATGGAGATTATTAGATGCTGAACAAATGCCGACAGGACCAGGATACATCAAAATATAGGCTAATGGGGTCTGAATCTGCCGAGACGGAGAGGGAAAAATTTATCAGGGCTGTAGTGGATAGCTCAATCAAAGTGTCAACCCAGTAGGCTGCAGTGGTGAAAAAGGCAAATTTTATGGCAGGGATTATTAGGAAAGGGATTGAAAACAGAACAGTCCGGGATTTTTCAGTTTAGAAGACATGACTAAAGGGGGAATATGATAAAGGTTTATAAAATGAAGCATCGGGTGCTGACAAAGAGAACTTTTTCTCCCTCTCTTCCCAAATACTACAACTCAAGGGCATTCAAATTAAGCTGATGGGTAGTAGATTCAGGAAGGACAAAGGGACATACTTCTTGACATAGTGAGCGATTAAAATGTGGGATTCAATGCCAAATGATGCAGTGATAGCCACAGGCACAGGCAGCATTAAAAGAGGATTAGATAGATTCATGAAAGATAGGTCTATTCAGTGGCTACTAGCCACGGTGACTAAAGGAACCTCCCTGTTCAGAGGCAGTCAACCTCTGCATCCCAGAGCCAGAAGGCAACATCAGGGAAGGCCTCGGCCTCTATGCCCTGTTCTTGGCCTTCTAGAGGAACTGGTTGGCCACTGTGTGAGACAGGATGCTGGACTAGATGGACTACTGGTCTGACCCAGCAGGGCTGTTCTCATGTGCTTATCAAGAGAAGGCCTCAGCCTCTCTGCCCTGTTGTTGGCCTTCTAGAGGAACTGGTTGGCCACTGTGAGACAGGATGCTGGACTAGATGGACCATTGGTCTGACCTAGCAGGGCTCTTCTTATGAGGGGAAGTCCTGGGCCTCTCTGCCCTGTTGTTGGTCCTCCAGAGGAGCTGGTTGGCCACTGTGTGAGACAGGATGCTGGACTAAATGAACCACTGGTCTGATCCAGCAGGACTCTTCTTATGTTCTTATGTAACATTTAAGATGAATGACTGTTTGTCCCGACTGTAGTGTATTCAAAGCTGCCTTGAATGCATGACATGTTGTGAAACATCTAACTGAACTGTAATGTTAAGCTTCGTCCTGGGCTAGGATCCAAATCCATCCAATAGTATTGCTAGCCCAGGAAGTAACTAGCCAATCAATTCAAGCAAGCTCCCTGAGCGGGAACTAATATGATTGGATCTTATCTCTGCAACCTCATAGGTTGATATGTGTACAGTGGGTGGGTGTGGCTATATTAGCCGGGAATGTTTAAAAGCAGGACAGCTGCAATGTAAAGGCTATTCTGGCTATCAGATGTTGATCCGTGCTGGAGTTGTGTTCGAGTTGAAGAATAAAGTTGTGTTCTTGCTAAATCACTCTCCGACTACTTTGTTAAGCGAGCGACTTAACAATTGGCAACGAAGGTGGGATATTAGTGCGGGTAGGCAGCCCCGCTAATACAATCCCACGGTGGACAACAGCGAGCAACACGCCGTGGCCGACCAGCAGCAGGCACCACCCGATCCGGTGGCAGCGCCTGTCAGGATGGCCAACAGCCAGACGTTTGAGGCATTCGAACCTACCACCGAGGACTGGGACGCTTACCTGACGGGTTCGAGTTCCACCTCAAGGCGAATGACATCGCCACAGAGGAGAATAAGCGGGCAACTCTCCCGAGCTCTTGCGGCAAGAGCATGTACGACATCGCCCGGTTGCTGGTAGCACCAGCCGACATCAAAACGGTTTAGTTTAAAGACCTGACGGCAAAGTTAAAGACGCACTTCTCTCCTCAGCCGTCAGAGATGGCCTGCCGGCACGCCTTCTACAAAAGAGGACAGGTGGCTAACGAGTCGGTGGCAGAGTATGTGGCAGCGTTGCGCAAGGCTGCACGGCCCTGCAACTTCACCAATGTTGAAGAGGCCCTCCGAGACTGGTTGGTTTGCGGTATGAAGGACAAACAGCTGCAACAACAGTTGTTCGCCAAAACAACCCTGACTTGGGCCGTCGCCTACTCTGAGGCCATCGCACAGAGGCAGCAGACAAATCTACCCGAGAGGTCCGCCAGCGGCTGGAATCAACGGAGCAGCGGGTACACCATCAGGTGGCCAACAGCGAGGGCGGTGACGACAACAAGGACGTGTGCACCATCAGAGCGGGAACCGACAAGCGGACCCAAGTGAAGCCTGCGGCTAGCCCAAGGTGCGCCGGTTGTGGCGGGAAACACCCTCGCGAGCACTGTTGGACCCGAGACATCGCATGTCAAGAGTGTGGTAGGCGGGGTCACATCGCTTGAGCTTCCAAATCACCGAGGACATAAGCGTCAGCATCCCCACCAAGGAACCAACGGTCACGAGCAGACATCAGAAGCCAGCTGCCAGGTGACAACGAGCCTGTCATCCGCATCGACCGTCCTTCGCACCAGCGGTTATGGGAAGATCCACATCACTATCTACCTAGACGGCGTTCCCTGGAGGTTGACTCGGGATCGTCCGTGACGGTGATATCTTCCAGGACGTGGCAGCGGCTCTTCCCCACCCGGAGTCGGCGGAGGCTGAAGCCCGCAGACACCCGGGTATCTGATTTTCAAGGAAGACATATTCCTCTGGCGGGGAGGGATACATTTAACATTGAGTTTAAGGGGAAATGTGCCGTGTTTTCCTTGTTGGTTGCTGAGAAGAATCGGGCCCCCAGTGTCGTTCGAACTTGACCCCTCTGTAACCCCGATCCGATTGAAGTATAGGAAGGAGCCCATTTCACTCAAGCCCCGGATCGAGGCAGAGCTGGACAAGCTAGTCGAGCAGGGGGTGCTTGAGCCGGTTCCTTTTGGCAAGTGGGAAACTCCCATAGTAACGGCAGTAAAGTCCGATGGGTCAGTAAGGATTTGCGCTGACTACAAGTGCACTATCAACCATGCCTTACCCCCGTACCCCGTTCCCGTCATCAGCCACATTCTGGCTTCCCTGGAAGGAGGGAAGGTTTTTGCCAAGCTGGACTTAGCGCAAGCTTACCAGCAGCTGCCAGTGACTAGGGAGGCAGCAGAAGCCCAAACCTTCATGACCCACAGAGGAGCTTTTAGGGTCAATAGGCTCCAGTTCGGGGTGAATGTTGCCCCAGGTATCTTCCAGGGAATAATGGAGGGGTTACTAAGAGGGGTGCCAGGCACAGTACCGTACTTCGACAATGTGCTGATTGCCGGGGGGTCAGAGCAAGAGCTCACGGATCGAGTAAGGGTGGTATTGGAGCGTTTCAGGTCTGCAGGCCTTAAGGTGAAACGTTCTAAATGCCTCGTGGGAGTCCCAAGCGTGGAATTCTTGGGGTTCCGGGTAGATGAATCTGGTGTCCACCCCACAGAGGACAAGGTGGCGGCGATTAAGAACGCCCCACGGCCCCTCAACAAGAAAGAGCTGCAGTCCTTCTTAGGACTATTGAATTTCTACCACGCTTTCCTCCCACACAAAGTGTCGGTAGCGGCTCCATTACATGCACTCCTCCACAAGGATGCAAAATGGAGGTGAGGCTCGGAGCATGAGTGGGCGTTCAAAGGAGTAAAAAGCCTGCTATCCTCAAACACAGTCCTCACGCACCACGACGATCAGAAGCTGTTGGTACTGGCAGCAGACGCGTCGCCATTTGGGGTGGAGGCAGTTCTCAGTCATTTGATGCCAGACGGAAGCGAAGCCCCCGTCGTGTTTTATTCGAGATCGCTATCCGCAGCAAAAAAGAACTACGCCCAAATTGACAAAGAGGGGTTGGCGTTAGTATCTGCTGTAAAAAAGTTTCATGACTTTTTATTTGGGCGAAAGTTTCTTTTGGTCACAGACCACAAACCCTTGTTAGGGATATTTGCCCCGGACCGGAAAACCCCTAATATACTGTCTCCTCGGATGTTGCGGTGGGCGATTTTCCTCACTGCATATTATTATGACATTGAGCACAGGCCGGGCAAGGCAATCGGAATTGCGGACGCCCTCAGTCGCTGACCTCTATCCGGCCAGGACATGGACCCTGTTCCGGCTAGCATGGTGCTGGCCATTGATGAACTACACGAGGCCCCGATCTCATCAACGGACATTGCTGCTGCGACAGCTAAAGACAATGTACTCGCCCGAGTTTTGAACTGGGTGTGGAGGGGGTGGCCGGCAGGTACCGTGGAGCCGGAATTCAAACCTTATTGGGCACGCCAAAATGAACTTTCAGTGTCAAAAGGGTCTGTGTTATGGGGTAACCTGGTGGTGGTGCCTCACAAGCTCCAAGAGAAAGTGATGAAATCACTGCATGAGGGCCATCCAGGCATGGTCCACATGAAGGCGTTAGCCCGAGGGTATTTGTGGTGGCCCGGCTTAGATGTATGCCCTGCCAGCAGGCCAGGCCCGAACCGCCTACCGCCACTCCGCAGAAGTGGGAATCAGCGGGAAAGCCTTGGTCCAGGCTCCACCTGGATTTTGCGGGGCCTGTGCAGGGACAAATGTTCCTGATTGTAGTTGACGCGTACTCTAAGTGGCTGGAGGGGCCGTACATGTCCTCCACCACTTCGACTGCCATCATCAACGTGCTGTGTCGCTTGTTCACCACCCATGGACTGCCGGACGTGTTGGTGAGTGACAACGGCACACAATTTGTCTCTCAGGAGTTCTATCAGTTCCTGTCTGATAACGGCATCAGGCAACTGACATCAGCTCTGTTCCACCCGGCCTCTAACGGCCAGGAGGAAAGAATGGTCCAAACGACCAAAGAAGCCCTTGCCAAGCTCACGCAGGGTGATCGGGGGGTAAAACTGGCCTCGTTCTTGCTGCGCCAGCACGTTACCCTGTGCTCAGCCAAAGGCTGCAGCCCGGCTGAGCTGCTGATGGGGCATTGCCTTACAACCTTATTTGATCGTCTCCACCCAGATCTGAACGATCTTAAGGCGCAGCAGCAGAGTGCGCTCCCAAAGGTCCGCACTTACGAACCCGGTGACAGCCGTAACTATGCAGGGGATTCAGCCGTAACTATGCAGGGGATCACTCGTGGCTACCAGCCACTGTAATTGAATGTCTTGGTTCCAGAATGTATGTGGTCGAGCTTGTAGATGGACGCAAGTGGCGACGCCACATAGACCAGCGTAGGCAGCGGTGGGCAAAGGAACGCCTAGACTCCCAGCCGGCTGAGTCCCCAGAACCAGAGGACCGTCCCAGACCTCCTCCGGAGGCGAGTACTGCCAAGGCCAATACTGTCCCAGTGGTAGGGCAGACCCCTAACTGCGGACCCGCAACAGAGGACGGATGTGTACCTGACTCTGAGGTTCCAGAGTCAAGCTGAGCTGTGTCCTGAGCCTACACAGCTACGTAGGTCTCAGCGGGTGCGCCGAGCACCAACCTACCTAAGCGATTATGACTGCACATGATTGTGTTTACTTAGGGGGGAGGAATTTGTAGTGTATTCAAAGCTGCCTTGAATGCATGACATGTTGTGAAACATCTAACTGAACTGTAATGTTAAGCTTCGTCCTGGGCTAGGATCCAAATCCATCCAATAGTATTGCTAGCCCAGGAAGTAACAAGCCAATCACCTCAAGCAAGCTCCCTGAGCGGGAACTAATGTGATTGGATCTTATCTCTGCAACCTCATAGGTTGATATGTGTACAGTGGGTGTGGCTACACTAGCCGGAAATGTTTAAAAGCAGGACAGCTGCAATGTAAAGGCTGTTCTGGCTGTCAGATGTTGATCCGTGTTGGAGTTGTGTTCGAATTGAAGAATAAAGTCGTGTTCTTGCTGAATCACTCTCCGACTACCTTGTTAAGTGAGCGACTTAACACTGACAGAGAACTGCTACCGTAGCTGAAGCCTTTCGCTTCTATGGGGGCACCTGCAGATAGGGCTGCCCCACAAGCTGCCTAGATGGGGAGAGCCTCCAGAACCAGACAAGAAGCTCCTTTGAGCCCTTCAAGAGGGAATGGACAGGGAACAAGTGAAACAAACAAGCCCTTTGGGTAGGGCAGGAGGATAAGCTGAGGGAGAAAAAACTGGGACAATGGGCAGGGAAGCCTGAGTCCGACAACAATTCAGCCCCTACCACTAAAGTTCCTCAGTAAGCAGCCAATGCCAGGCTTGCTGCCTCCCCCCCCCCCCCATTATCCATATCCCGTTTTCTGTCACACCAGCTGGCCGCAGGCAGTCGGGTCACAGGACACAAGGAAGGTACACACCCAGGAACCGGGTCGGAGGCCGTCACAGCAAGCAGAAAGGTACAGAAGTCAGGAGATAAGGCCTGGAACGGCAGCTTAGGGGATGAGAGGCTGACCTACTTCATATTTTAATTGGCAAACTACGCACGGTTTGGACCCAGTGGTCTGCAGGGAGCAATACCTGCAGATCCATGCGACAGTCACATCCGGTTAGATTACTGTAACTCGCTCAACGCTGGCCTGCCCTTGAGACTGACCCGGACGTTCCAACTGATCCAGAATGCGGTCGCACGTGTCCTGACAGGCACATCATGGACTGCATGTATTCAACATGTGCTGCGCCGGCTGCACTGGCTTCCAGTTCAAGGTTTTGTTTTTTAAGGCCTTGAGTCGTCTGGGACAAACGTATCTGTGGGACCGCCTCCTCCGTTACACCCCTGGAATAACTTACTGGCAGTCCCCGGCCCTAGAGAGAGCTGGCTGTCCTCAACAAGGGCTAGGGCCTTCTCGGCCCCAGCCCCGACCTGGTGGAACTCTCTGCCAAATAAAACCAGGGACCTGCAGGATCTTACGCAATTCCTCAGGGCCTGTAGGGCAGATGTATTCCACCAGGCGTTTGGTTGAGGACGGTGACAGTTTGTATCATGGCTGGCACAAAACCACCCTACCTGAATCTCCGACCCCTTGTGAACTTATTCCTTCCCCATCCCCATGAAACACTCACAGACCAGGAACGGGAGGGAACCGATGCGCCCTCTAAGCCGTGGAGTCTTGTGAGCAAAAATCCTGCTTGGTGAGCGACTGGCCTTAAAGTCATGAGAAAGCTGTCTGGCTACTGCATATATCAGTTTGCTCTGGAGACGTCCCTTCCTGAGCCAAGACAGAAACGTGTGAGCCGGAGGCTAAAAATCCGTGAGCCAGCTCACACTAACTCAGCTTAGAGGGACCACTGGAGGGAACGACAAAACACAAAATTCACCAGTTGTTTTTAACTGCGTACCGTATGTCGGATACGGTTTTAATAGTTTTAAGTTGGTCTGTCGCCTAGAGCGCCACATTTGTGGGACTAGGCGATTCATAAATGGGATGAAATAAATAAATACATTTCCCACATTCCCCTGCATCCTGCAGTCCCTTCCGACGACGGGAAAGGCGATGTGCTGGGTTACGGGTCCCGTGCGAGACGGCAAGGTGCCCTGAGAAGAGAGGGAGAGAAATCATCCTCTTCTCCCTTTCCATCACTGTAACTGTGCTGACACACAGCAAGCAGGCAGGCAGGGTGGTTTTGTACCCTTCCGCCTCCATACTGCAGCTCCTCCGCCAACCCGCGTGGTTATTACTCCACAGATAACCCAGACAGAGGACCCACTGCAGAGAAGACCCACAATCTCCTGACATACTGCTGGATCTAACCCCATGTTTAGTTACTTCTGCTAACGGGCTGAAAAGCCTACGCACCCAGAGAGAGAGAAACGGACACCGAGACTGCGCTTGCTCGTTAAAGTTTTTAATACATTAAAAAAAATAGAGAGACCAGTTCTGATTTTGATAATTTCTTCAAGGGTAGATTTCGGGGGGGGGGGGGGGGGGGGGAGAAGAAGCACAAAAAAAAATATTACAAAACCGAGAGTGCCGTGAGGGAGAACGCCCGGGGGGTGGGTGTGTGTTTTGCTGCTGTTGCCGCCAACCGCACAGACGGAAGACGCGAAACGAAACCACAGAGTCAGCGAGGGACGCGCGGCTATGGCTTCTGAAGAGCTTCCCTGAACAGGACATGCCGGAACCTCTCTGCAAATGGGAGGGGCAGCCAGCCAGCCGCCTCGCCGCCTTCCAGCCAGGTCTGTTTCACCTTCTGTGTCCCCCAAACGGAACGCCTCCGGTCCTCCAACTGAACTAATCCTCCAAACTCGGAAACAGAAAAACATGCCTGAGGCAACACTTCAAATTTTTTAGATGCATACCGGGGGGAAAGAAGGGCTAGGTCCTTGCCAGGAGGCATTCGAGTTGGAGAAGGAGATCCTTTTCTAAAAATCCTCCCCTTCCCATGTCTGGAGAAGGTCACGCTGCCGATTGAGACGTCTTCTGGGACTGTGCTAAATCCGACAGCACGGTGGGGTTAGGCAAGCAGGAGAAGATGAGGAGAGTGACAGAGAGGAGAGTCCAAGCCGGATGCATAAGGAGGTTTCTGCACGTTCCCGTCGGCCCAACGTCGAGTGCCGCTCTGCCGAACGCCTGAAGTTTAAAAGTGCAGGACAGTGGTGATCCGAGACCGCCGTCGGCGACGTGCTGTGGTTCACAATGCGACTCTCTGGCCGGAGGTGAGCAAACGATCAAAGCAAGACAGGAGCCTAGTCTCTGCAAGAAACTTTTCACTCTCCGTGAGAAATGTAGAAGCAGTATACAGGGCAGGGGGCGGAGACACAGGAGACAACAAGAGGAAAAAACAAAACAGACCTTTTTGTGCCAAGCTACTGAACGAGAGGGGGGGGGGGAATATAAAGCTATTGGCGGCAAGGAATGATCCGTTCAGATATCCGAGCCATTTCCAGTGTCAAAATAAAACTTCTGCCCACTTAACTGCCCCGGGGGGGCAAGTCCCGTCTCCAGATCGCCCCTTCCCCCACCCCTCCAGCTCGGTTCTTAGCGGGCCCCGCTCCCTGACGGCCAAGGGTTAAGCCGGCACTGCGGGCAGCAGCCCGAGTACACGAGAACGTCGCAGGCCTGAGACCGTTCGCCCGCGTGCCAGCCCGCCGGCCAGCCGGGACAGAGCCGATAGGCCTCCAGGTCGCAGATCAGTTCCACCACTTCGTCGACCGTGGTGAGGCGGGCCGGATGGCTGGCGTAGAGTTCGTGCTCGGGAGGCACGGGGAGGTTCCGCACCACCACGTGGAAGAAGAGGCCCGGGCGGATGTGGATGACCGCCGCCGACATGGTGGACTGTTTCGAGCGCTGCACCAGGCGCAGGTCTGGGCCGCCCAGCAAGGGTAGCACCTCCCAGTGGGCAGGGAGAGGGATCTCATTCAGTTCCGTCAGGAACTCTCGCAGGACGCTGTCCAGCTGGCTCAGGGGCTGCACGCCGCCCAGACTGTAGATCTCCATTATCTAAGGAACGAGGAAAGAAGCCAGATTAATGCATGGTGTGGAAGGACTGGGCGGGAAGCAGCTTTTCTCCCTCTCCCACAGTACTGGAACCCGGGGTCGTCCTCTGAAGGTGAAGGGTGGGAGGTTCAGAACAGACTTCTTCAGTGCGTAGTTAAATTCATAGAATCCTAGAATCATAGAGTTGGAAGGGACCTCCAGGGTCATCTAGTCCAACCCCCTACACAATGCAGGAAATTTACAAATACCTCTTCCCCCCACACCCCCAGTGACCGCTGTCCTTCGTGGCCCAGAAGATGACAAAAAAACCTCCAGGGTCTCCAGCCAGACCAGCCTGGAGAAAAACTGCTTCCAGATCCCAATATGGCGATCAGCATTTCCCTGGGCGTGTAAGAAAGGGCCACGAGAACTAAGCACTGATGCAGTCCTTCCTGCCCTCCCTTCTCACGATCTGCCCAAGTTCACAGAATCAGCATTGCTGTCAGATGGCCATCTAGCCTCTGTTTGACATCCTCCAAAGTATCTCCCGAGGAAGCCCGTTCCACTGGGGAACCACTCTGTCGGGAAGTTCTCCGTAATGTTTAGCCAAAAACTTTTCTGATTTAATTTCAACTTGATGGTTCGGCTCCAACCTTGTGGGGCAACAGAAAACAACCCTGTAACATCCTCTATTTTGTGGAACTCGGTAGCACAGGATGTGGAGACGGCCACCAAACTGGAAGGCTTTAAAAGGGGAAGAGACAAATTCACGGAGGGCGGGGCTACCAATGGCTGCTAGTCATGATGGACATCTGCTACCTCCAGTACCAGAGGTGGTATATGCCTCTTTGTACCAGTTGCTGGTAAGCATGGTCGGGAGGATGACATTATAGTAATCTTAGTGGCAGCATGAACAAAATGCTGGACTTGATGGTACTTTGGTCTGATCCAGCATGGCTCTTCTGAAATTCTAAACGCCTTCTCCGTTCCCCTCTGCAAGCCACTAAGCTCCCATGCAACTGGGAGTGGCATTCACTGCGGCTGTAGCAAAAATCTGCTGAGCTTCGCTTTCTAGCTCAAAAACTGGAATTTCAAGGAGAACGGCGGCGCTGCACAACTTCCCATGAATGTGGTACATCCCCCCCAAATCGCCAAGCTGCCACTGTTCCAAAAATCACACATTTCGGCACTTATAAAACACTACAATCCCCGCCCCGGGCCCTTCATTCCAGGCCCTTCGTAACCAAATGTGTGCTTACTGATGGGATCAAGATACAGGGAGAGTTTTTGAGGAGACCATGCATTTGTGAGTTAAAGAAAATGCAAAAAGGGGGGGGGGGGGGGGGAGCCTAAAATTAGAAAATACTTTTGCGGACAGTTGATACCACAAAAGATTCCTTTAAGAGCTCCTACGGAAGCAGCAGAAGAAAGGAGAGATTGGATGTATACCCTGCCCTTCACTACCCAAAGGAGTCTCAGAGCGGCTTACAATCCACTTCCCTTCCCCTCCCCACAACAGACACCCTGTGAGGCAGGTGGGGCTGAGAGAGCTCTTTCAAGAACTGCCCTTGAGAGAACAGCTCTGAGAGAGCTTGTGACTGACCCAAGGTCATGCCAGCAGCTGCATGTGGAGAAGTGGGGAATCAAACCCGGTTCTCCCAGATTAGAGTCCGCCGCTCTTAATCACTACACCAAACAGCCTTCTGGCTTTTATAAAAGGGCCTCACTGTGGCTGCACAATGGCACTTAACATCTCCACCATTGTCTACCTCTAACACCGGTCCTAGTACTCCTGTTGCCACCTCAAAATGTGGCAACGTACTGACACCGCCCACACACAAAGTCACCCATCCTCCATCTCCCCGAGACGACAGAGAACAACCCAGGGTTTCCGAAGATTCCCCCAGACTCGCGTGCCACTCACCACCGGGGGGCGTATCGGTTGCAGCGGTTCCACTTCGTCATCCTCGTCGTCATCCAGCACGACCACCTCCCCGCCTTGTGTCTCCCTGGTGCTCTTAGACTGAGGCAGCCCCGCCAACACCTGCAGCAACAAACAACCGTCAGGAGGTCCAGAATGATAGATGTTACGCAGGCCTCCGGGGGGGGGGGGGGGAACCACGCCCCACCATTTTCCTTCCACACACACACACACAGACACACATCATCACTCTGTTTCAGGAAGCAACCCAGCAACTACAGGAGGACATACACCGTTTTTTTTTAGTATATGTCCTTCTGTAGTTGCTGGGAATCAGTTACAGGCTTCTAGATTCCATCCTCTGGCCTAGGTCTTTGCACCAAGTGCCCCAGGAACCAAGCACTGGGGTGGGAGTTGGAGAAATAGGTACACTGGACCAGGCCCAGGGGGGCTCGACCCAGGTTACAACATGGCCTACTCTGTTTACTAAGAAAACATTGTTGGCCTGTTCTGTTTACTAAGGAAACATCATTGCATTGACCTGTAACTGAGTGGTCTTCTGTGCAGGCACACATGGGACTGCGCATGTGCAGGCCTCCCACGGAGAGAATCTTAAAGGCTTCTAGAGTCTTCTAGTATAAAGAGCCCCTCCCCCATCCGGGTTGGAGGTTTCCCGCCCAAACAGTCACGTGATCAGGAGAACCGTCTTCCCGCAGTCTTTGTGTCGCCTGGGTGAGGATTTGGCCCTGAATGCAGAGCAGCCTGTGACAAGGAAAGGGGGGGGGGGGAAGGATGTGTGCCTGCACAGAGGACCACTCAACGAACATCGGTTCCAGGGAAGTGCAACTACGTTTTCGTCTTTGTGGCTTCTGTGCAGTCCCGTATGGGAGGGCAGCAAGCTCACTTTCCGTGGAGGAGGGTGTGGATCATCAGTCACATGACAGTTCGGGCAGGAAACCACCAACCCGGATGGGTGGTGGTGGTGCTCTTTTCTACTAGAAGGCTCTAGGAGCTTGTGAGATTCTCTCTGCGGCAGGCCTGTGGGGGCACAGTCCCATGTGGGACTGCAAAGAATCATAGCGTTGGAAGGGACCTCCAGGGTCATCTAGTCCAACCCCCTGAACAATGCAGGAAATTCACAAACACCTCCCCCACACACACAGTGACCCCTGTTCCACGCCCAGAAGATGCTGGGGATTGAACCTGGAGCCTCCTGCATTCCAAGCAGAGGCTCTGCCACTGAGCCACAGCCCCTCCCCTCCCTCTCCAAGCAGCTGGGCACCAGAACCCCCTAAAACAGGATGTCACAAAGAAGACAGCTGAAGGCCGGAAGGCAAGAGACAGGAACATGGTTTGTTGCTGTTGTTCAGTCGCACAGTCGAGTCCGACTCTTCGCGACCCCATGGACCAGATCCTGCCAGGCCTTCCTGTCTTCCGCCGTCCTCTGAGGTTTGCTCAGTTTCATGTTCGTTGCATCTATGACACTGTCTAACCATCTCATCCTTTGCCGTCCCCCTCTTCTTTGACCTTCAATCTTTCCCCTGGAGAAGGAAATGGCAACCCACCCCAGTATTTTTGCCAAGAAAACCCCATGGACAGTATCAAAAGGAACATGGTGTAGTTGTGTAATAACATACCAAAGGGGCACGCTGAATTGGTTTCTCCCCCTTCCCTCCCTGCCGTGGTCCCAACTGAAGCTTACCGGAGAATCGGTCAACGGGCGACGGTCCCCACCCGGTTCTGCGCGCGCTTTCTTGATCTTGGGAGATGTCGCAAGGAGGAGGTTGACAGCAGGTAATCTGGTATCTGATTCCTGTGAAAACGAATCAGACGGAGCCCGTCAGGAACACAACACAGACTCTGTAGGTACGTGGTGTCTTTTCTGCAACCAAGAGGAAGCGGCTCATCACGGACAGCGCTTTAAAAGTACTGAACAGTGATGCCCTAGGCGACATCTGGATAGAAGCCATGTGCACAGAGCAATTTAACAGCAAGAGAGCGTCGCCTGGAGGGAGAGTTTCATGTGCTGCAGCTCCTGGATTCTCAGACAACCTGTCGAGAAACTGCCTTGGCAACAAAAAAGCAGGAGGAGGTATGTTTCATGCAGCGTCTGAGACTCTGAGATGTTGCTCTGCGTGCCGCAGCCTTCTGAAGCCAAGCCAAGCCAAGCCAAGCCAGCAGCTCTAAAACTGACGGGGCCTTCTCGGTGGTGGCACCAATTCACAGCAACACTCTTCCCCCGGGAAGTTTACCGTTAGAAGGCCACTCGAAAACACCTTTGGGCGAGCTGAAGTTTCAAGCTGGTTTGTATAACTGCTGGTTTGCATTGCTGAATTTGGGCTCCTCCTCTTCCTCCATTCGTGCAAGTGAAATTAGTGTTCGCTTAAGAATAGAGGGACTTCTGCCAATTTCCCCCTCCCACTGCAGGCCCCCATGCTGTGCCCCCCACATTGTGCCAAGGGGCCTATGGACCCCCAAGGAGGCCACGCTTCAGAAAGAACAAGCCGCAACAAGAGCAAAAAGTTGACACTTCCAGTCCTTACTGAATCTGTGGCTAAACTTTGGGCGGAAGATCATGTTAGAACATCTAGAGCACTTTTGTTAATAATGTTACTGTACTGTAGTGATTTTAAATGGTTTTAAATATGTTTTATATTGGCTTATGCCTCTTTGTAAGCCGCCCTGAGCTCACATAGCGGGGAGGGCGGGGTATAAATTGAATTAAATAAATAAATAAATAAATGTATGGCTAAATGTATAAAACCCTTTTTGCCCTTTTATATTTCTTACTGGATTTGTCAAACATTTTTATGGTCTTAAGATATATTTATTGCATTTTACCCAGATATTTTATCATCCAAACATGTCTTGGTTAATGTTTGGCGCGATGCCGTAATAAACATACTACTACATACTACTACTCGCTGCTTAGCTGTTTTAGCTGTTTAGTTTATCTGTTAAAAACAAAATCGCAAACCCCAAATCCCCCCCCCCCCAACCCCATCGAAAGCCCTGGCAAACAGGTGGTCCTTGCAGAGCCCTCTGAATGATCACCAAGGAGGGGGCTCCCGCTCACCTCTTCAAGGAGCCCATTCCGTAGAGCCACTACGGAAAAGTCCTGGCTTCTGTTCAATGGCGGACAGACCACCCAGACTGGTAGGATAACCAACAGGTGGCTTCCTAGTGACCATACCAGTTGGCACATTGCTATATGTAAAAGAAGACGGGTCTGTGTTTTTATTCCATTTCACACGCCTCTTTCATTTTGTGAGCGGCCTAGTGAAGTATGGAGGGCGGAACATAAAAACAACACCCCCTTCTGAAAAAAGGTAGGAGACATCTGAATGCGGTCCCGATGCTAGAAACTTCAACCCAGAATGACTCGAGTGGCCAAGCAAAGAGGAGAAGGAAGAAGAAGGAAGAAGAAGGAAGAAGGAGGAGGGAGGAGGAGGAGGAGATTGGATTTATACCCCGCCCTTCACTACCCAAAGGAGTCTCAGAGCGGCTTACAAACTCCTTTCCCTTCCCCTCCCCACAACAGACACCCTGTGAGGGAGGTGGGGCTGAGAGGACTCTTTTAAGGACTGCCCTTTCAAAGACAGCTCTTGTCAGAACTACGGCTTGCCCAAGGTCATCCAGCCAGGTGCAAGTGGAGGAGTGGGGAATCAAACCCGGTTCTCCCAGATTAGAGTTTGCACACTTAACCACTACACCAAACTGGCTCTCAGGTTTGATTCCCCATTCTCCCAAGAATAGTTCTCAAAAGAGCAAATCCAATCTCTTCTTCTTCCTCTTCCTTTCCCCTCCCCACAACAGACACCCTGTGAGGAAGGTGGGGCTGAGAGAGCTCTTTCGAGAACTGCCCTTGAGAGAACAGCTCTGAGAGAACTTGTGACTGACCCAAGGTCATGGCAGCAGCTGCATGTGGAAGAGTGGGGAATCAAACCCGGTTCTCCCAGATTAGACTCCATGCTCCTAGCCACTACACCACACCGGCTCTCAAAAGGAGACTGTAAGATGCTCTGAGACTCCGTTGGGTAGGGTACAAAGCCCATCTCTTCTTCAGAGACATCTGCAAATGTAGCAAGATGTGAGAATTCTCACCTTCACCAGGACCTGGGTCGGTGGGGTGGGGTGGCAGGGGACTTCCGGCTCTTCCTTGACTTGCTGCAGTACGATGGGGAGGTCCTTCACGCAGTCTTGAGACAATTCCTTCTTGACTTCCTCCTTTAGCTTCAGCGGCTGTTGGTCAGGCATCTGTCGGTTCTGCGGCTTGGACAGGTCGATCGGTTTGCTGACGGAGGGCAGCTCCTCGGCCTGCGGTAAAATTGGGAGGGAGGGAATGGAGCATGATTAGACCTCTCCGTGTCCCCGAGCATGCTCCCCAGACATGGAACGTGGCAACCCGTGCAGAATCTGGCATTCAGGGGGAACGTAAACCCCTACGACTGCCAAAAAGCTCGAAACTTCAGATGTGCCTGGCAAAATCCCAGAGGACAGAGAGGGATATAACCAAAGCTTCCAGGAAAGGGCGGGGTTTCCTGAGCTATCTGAACTGCCATGGAGAAACAGCAATGTTAACGTGAACCGAAATGGACTTGAGTAAATTGTGCAAATAAAATTAGGGGTTTCCCCCCCTTCCCCCTAGCATAGAATTTGGACCCTTGGTCTGAGCCCAGTAACTTCTCATGGGCTGCATAAAAAAATTAACTAGCAAGACTGCACTGACGTTTTCACGGATGAAGCATACACTGCTCCTATTTCAGAGGAACCTTACTAAAAGTCGTTGCCATAGAAGCTTGAATACAGTGAAGCTCTTCAGTTTCAGTCGAGAAAAAGGAGTGTTTATAGCTTTCCATTTGCAGCCTTGCCCCTAGTCTCTAGACTTTTCCCTGCGCATTTCCTTCCAAGTGTTGCTGCAACCATAAGGACTAGAAACTTGTAATCTGACGGTACAGTTTAAAGACAACCAGGATTCTGAGGGCATCTTAAAGAGTTTTTCTGTAGGTTGCCCAGGGTTAGTACATGCATACACAGGGTTATGGGGTAAGCGAGAGAAGGGGCCCCCTACAGCAATGATTCAATGTATCTGGTTCTCATAAACCACATAGCACTCTTTTTGATTTATAGTCCACCTTTCTCAATTGGACTCAAGGCAGATTATTCATTAATTGTTGGTGCCGGTTCCCAAAGAACCCTACAACAAGCTGAGAGCGCTCGGTGCCTGTCTGACACAGGTAATAATGGCGAAAGCTGTGAGAACGCTGCACTTTTTCTGGGTTCCCATTTCATACAGTTCTGGATGAAGCAATAATCTGGGAACATCAAAATCTCCCAGAAGACATAACCGCCGGGGGGTGGGGGTTGTCCTCATTTCCACTGACCAAACAGCACCAGGGATACGCACCAATTTGCATGTTGTGGGTCCTCTGGTGCATAACCTTGCTTCCCCTTATTGAACACCACCTCACAAGAATCACACGGAGACCATCAACTCACGCTTTACAGAGGGTGCCAATGAACTGGGACAAAATGAGAGGACAGCCTAAGCCAGGTACCAACCTGTGGTGACGGACAAGTGCTACATTTCAAGGCCAACTCTCCATCGATTGGTCAGAACCTGTTACTAGGTGCTCCCAACTGTGTCTATTTGCAGACTCTGGTACCCAACTTTGTGCTTTGTCCGGCTCTAGCAATGTGGTTTGATCTCTCCCACATATCCCCCACCAGTGATTTTAACAGATTAAGTAAGAATTGGTCCTAAGACTAGGGGTGTGCACTCGATATATAATGAGCCGAATAAATACCTGAAAAATACCTTATTGGTATTTTTCAAGTATTTATTCAGCTGAATACAGATTCTTATTCGGCTACCGAAATAGCCGATACTATTCAGCTTTTATTCAGGCATGACTAGAAGGCATTTAAAGAGACACGGTCTCTTTAAATACCTTCTGTGTTCACCCGCTGAGCTGTGCCACTATGATGGCATGACTCAGCGAGTGAACTCAGAAGGCATTTAAAGTTTAGACTTCTGGACTCACCAAGTTATGCCGGCATGGTCCCCATAGCATATAATGCAGCCAAATAAAATTCAGGTTTCCTGAATATTTACCCGAACACCAATACAATACCATATTGCTATTCAGGAATACTAATATTTTTCGGGTCCTTTTTTTTTTTTTTTTGCACACCCCTACCTAAGACAGTTGCGATCCATCCATTACATGTTTAGGTGCACCTCATCACACCTTCTAGCACCCTAAAGGATTCTTAAATTTTCAGGAAGCTGCTCTCTTCTGGGTGCTGCTGAGACAGGAGGCAAGAAGGTTATAAGACAGCAGGGCCTTCTTGGTGGTGGTCCCCTGCTTAGGAATCCCCTGCTTGCTTCAAAAATATGGTTAATACTAGCTTTAAAAAAACAAAACACTACAATTTCATCCTACAATTATGTTCCCTCATCCCTAAGCAGAGCGTGTTTGTTACATATCTTTGGGGCAGACCAGCAGCTGATGATGATATATGTTAAATCTTCAGACTCAACATATGTCTAGCCATTCTAAAACAGTATTCCTCTTAAGACAAATATGGGCAAAAAACATCAGAAACAGCCATGAGCTCCCAACAGCAAGTCATAGGCCTGTGGTCATACAAATGTGGCCGAGACTCACCTGAATAGTGCCAGGTTACACCACAGGCTCAGGAGAGGTTTGGAGGAAGACTCCCCCACCCTTTGACTAATGGGTTGCAAAGGCTACCGCACTGGGCAGCCCCACGTCCTCCAGAAGCTTTGGTGGGCCTTACACAGGGGTAATGTAGAGCCCACCCAGAGCCATTTAAACTACGCAGCCCGGTGGGTTCGGCAACACAGTTTTCTTCAGCTCCCGCTGTTCCTACCTTTCCTTTGCCACAACCAGCCAGCAAAGCACACAGGAGTCCACAGCAGAGACACACAGCAGGGAGGAAGAAGACACTAGTAGACGGAGGCGGTCCTGGACAGGAAGGAGGCGGCTGATTGGGCCAGAAGGAAACGTAAGGAGATTTGAGGAGGAAACCCAGGAGCAAGGGGTGGGATGCGTGCGAAATAACGTAGAAAGTGGTAGATTTCATCTGTGACACCACCCATGACAAAAGGACAGGGCAGATTGAACAAGGAAGGCAAGATGCACCTGCAGTCTGACAACAGTGATGCGCCCCTGACATCCAGGGAGATACATGACACCAGTGGGGCTGGCTAAAAAAACCACCGGATGATGTGGGAGCAGAGCACAGTAGCTGCACCTGGGAATGTGTGGGGAGGGGGGCAGTTACCTCTGGCTGGAAGCTGGCTTTTGCCCGGCGCTTCTGGCCACGCCCCTTGGCTCCCCGCCGCCCCACCTGCTTGATCCTGGCCGGTTTGCGGCTGCGGCCGCCGAAGGCGTTCCTCCTCCTCCTGACCTTCCAGCCCGCCGCCGCCGCCCCCTCCGCCTCTGGGCTGCTCCACTCCTCGGGAAGCAGCCGCTTCTAGGGAAGGGAAGAGAAGAGGGAGATACGAAGAGGAGCCGGCTGTGGAGGAGGCAAGCGGCCGAGCGCAGAGGGAGGTGGTCCCAAGCCCCACCCCAAAGCAAGCAGCATCACAGCTTGGCCCACTCCTTCCTGCAACCATGGCACCCATGCGATCCCCCCACTTCCTGTGCCCCCACAAAAGCTTAGCCCCCTGGCAACTCCCAGCTTCCCAAGCACATCCAAGGCACCCCAGTGCAGCCCAAGGCATGAAGCAGCAGATCCTTCCTTCAGCCTCACATAAGAAGGTGCAAGGTTTTGACACAAGCAGAGAGAAGACCCCCCCCCCCCAAGGAACAGGGCGATTCAGTGGATAGGAATGAGACCGCAGATCGAGACCAAGTCATGAGGACAACTTGAGTAAGCAAGGGAGGTGTGGACATAGGCCTTAAAAAACCTTTAAATAAGCCCTAAGTACAGCACTAGGGATGGGCACCAATCAAGAAAACAGGTCCGTCCTGGTTCGTGGGGTCTCACAAACTTTCACGAACCTTCCCATTTACCAAACCAGTTCATTTTGTGAGGTTCATGATGCAGTAGAGTGGCCCCCTGCTGGCTAGAAATGCCAAACTTGCAGCAAGTCTCCAGTTGACTCTCCTATTCTACCAAAGGGAGATTACCCCCCTTTTCCTTCTGACCCTGTGATTCTGGACTTCCGGGCCTCCTGGGGTCCCCCTTTTTGGCCTGGCCTCATCTGCTGGCCTCCCTCTGGCTGACCCACAGGCCAGTTTCCCAGAACTCCTGCCCCTTCTATCAAAAGAAGATTGCACCCACATTTTTCTTCTGACACTCTGATCCTCGACTTCCAGGCCTCCTGGGGTCCCCCTTTGTGGCCTGACCTCCTCTGCCAGTCTCCTTCAGACTGCCCCACAGGCCAGTTTCCTGAACTTCCCACTGCTTCTGCAAAAAGGAGATTGCCTTCCCCTTTCTCCCCCAAGCCTCGGTTTTCCACCTCCTTTCTCTCCTGTGTCGCCACTGTGCACCCCTCCTCCGCCTCTTCCTCTTCTCCTTCCACCCCCCCCCCCAACCCAGGCTCTTTCGTGCTTTCCTCCATGCCCCCAGGTCCCCCAAAGAGCCACTTTTGTTTGGTGTTTGGAGGGCCACTATTGGTGTTTCCAAAGCCGCAGAAGGGCTGCAGAATCCCTCCCATTGCTTTGATTATTAATTGATCAGCACCAGCATGTCTGCCACACTAACTGCCAACACGAACCACATGCACCTCTGTAAAAACCATGGAGGTTCATGGGAGGTTTGTTGCAGGCGCAACTACACGACCCTCGGTTCATGAAAACGGGCAATTTTCATGATGAATTTAGGTTCGTGCCCATCCCTATACAGCACTCTGACCTAGATGGCCCAGGCCAGCATGATCATGTCAGATCTCAGAAATTACGTGGGCTAGTAATTGGGTGGGAGACCACCAACTAATACAGATTGCTCGGCAGAGGGAGGCAATGCCAAACTACCTGTTTGTCTGTGCCATGACCTAGATGGCTTCAGCCAGCCTAATCTCATCAGATCTCAGAAGCTAAGCAGGAGGTCGGGCAGACAATGGCAAACCATCTCTGAACATCTCTGGCCTTGAAAACCTCACAAGGGGTCGCCATTAAGTTAGCTGCAACTCGGCAACACGTCCCAGCATCAAAGCCTGGAGTCTAAGATCTCTTCCTGCTCACATCGCTCTTTGTGCACTGTGGAGCATGCTCCTCTAGCACCGGGCAAGTTCCGGCTCATTGAAAGACTGGCCGCGTATCAGCAGAAGTGCCCCATGCCGCACAAACCTGCTCCACAGCACAGAACCGCTTCTGCAATGGAGAAGGGCTTTGAGCAACTGGAGAGGCGGGCTGGGAGCCAAGCCAGCAACCTATGCAATGTATAGTTTCTAGCCCTCAGGCTGCAGAAGCGTCAAGAGGTCTTGCTGAAGACTTGAAAAAGACAGACAGTGGCTAGGGTGGAGGGAAAGGGGAAACTAAGTGGTCAGGACTATTCAGAGACTTGAACGCCAACCGTTCAGCACAGCCCCCAACCCACTTTTCCCCTGCTGTCATCATCAGCTCTTCTTCCCTCAGCAATGAAACTGGTTCAGTGATAGAGCATCTGCTTGGAACGCAGAAGGTCCCAGGTTCAATCCCCGGCATCTCCAGTTAAAAGTGATCTGGCAGCAGGGGGTGTATGAGACCTCGGCCTGAGGAGAGCTGCTGCCAGCCTGAGTAGAAAATACGGGCTTTGATAGACCAAGGGTCTGGTTACTATAAGGCCGCTTCATACTTCCCAGCTGTGGAAGTTCCTAAGCCTGAAGTTGCACAAACATGCACATGATGTTAAATGGACATGTACAAATTTTCTGAACTCACATGGATTTACCTCACTGCAAGTTAATGAGGGGGCTTAACATACAGACCTCAGGTTCCCTTGACTATGGATTAAGAGATTACAGAAGTGTCCGGAAGCGGTGCAGGAGGCTGGTTTTTGTTTATAGAAAACGGGTCTTGTGCATTTGAGCACTGCTGCGCTGCTGTAGCTCCGTCCAAAGAAAAGGGTGGCATGTTGTGTCTGAGGGGAACCTCCACCTTCAGAGACACTAATCCTCTGAATCCCAGAGCCAGGAAGCAACATCAGGGGAAGGCCTTGGCCTCTATGCCCTGCTGTTGGCCCTCCAGAGGAACTGGTTGGCCACTGTGTGAGATGAGACACTAGACTAGATGGACCACTGGTCTGATCCAGCAGTGTCTTCTTATGAAGACCTCTATGCCCTGCTGTTGGCCTTCCAGAGGAACTGGTTGGCCACTGTGTGAGATGAGACACTAGACTAGATGGACCACTTGTCTGATCCAGCAGTGTCTTCTTATGAAGACCTCTCTGCGATGCTGTTGGCCCTCCGGAGGAACTGGTTGGCCACTGTGTGAGACGAGACACTAGACTAGATGGACCACTGGTCTGATCCAGCAGTGTCTTCTTATGAAGGCCTCTCTGCCCTGCTGTTGGCCCTCCGGAGGAACTGGTTGGCCACTGTGTGAGACGAGACACTAGACTAGATGGACCACTGGTCTGATCCAGCAGTGTCTTCTTATGAAGGCCTCTATGCCCTGCTGTTGGCCCTCTGTTTGATACGAGACACTAGACTAGATGGACCACTGGTCTGATCCAGCAGTGTCTTCTTATGAAGGCCTCTATGCCCTGCTGTTGGCCCTCCGGAGGAACTGGTTGGCCACTGTGTAAGGCAGGATGCTGGACTAGACGGACCACTGGTCTGATCCAGCAGGGCTCTTCCTTATGTTCGTATGTCTCATATCTTCCCCACCCACTTTGTCACCCATCTTCTATAAGCAGCTTTCCATTATTCTCCTCTTTGGATTTGCTGTGCTCCGGTGCAATTCTCTTGCTTCGATGCTTGGACCGTGTGCACACAAGAGAACAGCACACGAGCAGGGTAGGAAGGGAGAGCGGGCCCAGATTTAAAGAGCAGAGACAGGAAGTACAACACATCAGGTCAAAGACCAAGACCGGGCTGGGAAGAGGAGACAAGTAAGAAATGTAGCTCCTGGCCAAAACACCCAGACGACACATTGAGGCTGAGTCTTACTGGGAAGTATTTGCAGCCTACGTTACCCTTCCTGGACCTGTCAGCCTTCATGCCTGCAGACGAATACACATAGAGCTCTATGCTTAGTTGTGACTCAAAGCATTTTACTGCCTGAAGCGACTGCCTCTGCTCCCCACCGCACTGGCACTGGTCCCCCCCCCAGGTGCCCCCCCAGACTTGCTGCTGCTGCCCCCACCCAAGGAGCCAGAGGAGCAACGGATCCCCCAGCTTCCCTCTGATCCCAGCATGGCTCCTCCCAAATTCTCACGACATTACATGAGACTTCAGGAAGTCCTGCAAGGAACGCACCCCTGACCTGGATGACTCAGGTTAGCCCGCTCTTGTCGGGTCTCAGAAGCTAAGCAGGGTCAGCCCTGGTTAGTATTTGGATGGGAGACCACCAAGGAGGTCCAGGGTCACTACACAGAGGCCGGCAATGGTAAACCGCCTCTGCTCAGCTCTTTTGCCTTGACCTGGATGGCCCGGGCTAGTTCAATCTCATCATAACTCAGAAGCTAGGCAGGGTCAGCCCTGGCCGGTATTCGAATGGGGGGGCTGCAGAGGAAGTCTGGAGCCGCCACGCAGAGGTGGGAAATGGAAAACCACCTCTGAACACCTATTGCCTTCGAAACCGTGCGGGGTCGCCATAAGTGGACTGCAACTCAACGACACTTTTCACAGGGAATTCACCGCTGTGTTGGTTTGAGAGAGGCCTACGGGAGAGGTGAAGAGAAGCGTTAGCCCATCTAGCTCCTGGATGGGTGCAGAGGCAGCGGTGACGTCAGCAGGGAGAGAGGTGGTCAACCCTTCCCCCAAATCCGCCACTTCAGGTGACCGCCTCCCCTATGAATGAGCCGGCCCTGCCTGTGGCGTAATCAGGTTGTGTCTTGCCCACCTACAAAATCCAGTGTTCCCTCTAATTTTTTCCCCCTACTGAGCAGAGCAGTTCACATCCTGAGCAGAACAGAACTGCCATTATCTTAAAATGGGCAATGGGCAGTGCGAAACCCTGTGCGGCTCCAGACTGCTGCTGAGCGGGGCTTCCTGTGTCAATGAGCGGCCGCTCACGTGCACAGCTTAGAGGGAACACTGTGACAAATGTGGCTGTAGCCCAAACTTGCTAGAGGAGACAGTTCCCCACCATCTCCCACAAACACACGGAAAGCACTCTCCTTGTGGAATACCTTCAGGCACAGTTTACAAAGAACAAAATTCTGACTCCTGGAATATTTCGCGCTGATTGGCAGAGTTCTCATTTCAGTCACGAGTCATATAGAAGGTAGTGTATTTCATGATTTTACAGTGGGGGGTGGGGAGAGAGACATGGAATGTGGCATCAGGCACAAAATTCCATTTCCTGAGGATCTCAGCTTTTATTATGAGTGAGTTGTTTGTTTAGCCAGAAGTCTTCGGAGTCTGAACGACTTAAAATATACCTGGAAAAAGCGCAGATAAAGCTTGCAGAAATCTCGGGAGCCAGAGAGGAAACATTTAAGAGTTGGGGGCAGGCTTCCAGTGACCTTACCACTGACAAAGCAAAGATGAGGCAAAAATGGCAAACACCATGCAAGAAAGATACCATGCAGATGGGCTGGGTTAGCATAACTGAGGGCAGAATATGGACTGTCTATGCTCAGAATTCCATCTCCTTTTTTTTTTAGCACGTGAGTGTTCAAAGCCCTGACCACACAACTGCTTTCTTTAAAAAAAAAAAAGTCAAACCTTCTGTTCCCCCCCTTCTTGCAGGTGTCTGAACTGTTCAGAAACAGACGTGTGTACCAACTTTCGGTGGGCACCTTCGTACAAAAGGAAATCACAATGACCATCTTGCAAGTAAGTTCACAAGAATTATGAGCCCACGCGCACACACCAATTGCTAGCCTGTAAGGGGCCACTGGAACACACCAGAATAGTCTAAATTAGCCAGTGCTTTTCCAAAAGCGTCCATGCATGGGAAGAAAGACTGTCACTCACCACAGGAGACCGTGCAAGAGGCTATTTACAAGCCTGAGTTAAGGGGAACAGTCCACGAACGGCAAGCAGATCCCTTGCATCCCTCAACTGATCCACTCTGGATTTGAGATCCTTTTTCATAGACCAAACAGGGCCAGCAAGCACTCAAAGGGCATCCCATCCAACCCACCGCAGGCAGAGAGAGCCCCCAGTGAGCAAGCAGATGAAGGTGTTCTGCACTAAAGGGACTAGAAGAGCAGAATAATTCAGGGGACTTGATCGAGTGAGCAAGGCCGCCCCCGACACAAACAACTCCCGGAATCGCTGGCCAGCTTGAGCTGGGGGAATATTCCTTGCCAAGTTAACAATAGTGATCAGCCAGACTGGCACAATAAGACATATCATCCAACCACATGAAAATGTTAAAGGGGGGGGGGGCTCTTTGCTAAATGCTAACATCACCACCCCTTTTTGTCTCTTTCCTTTGTACAGTTTGCTCAAGAGAGGGCAGAAACTCACTGGCAGTCTAGTCTGAGCAGAAGGCAAATGCGTACCCCTACCTGTGATTCTGCTGCAATGCCTACCTGCTCCTAAACTGACAGCAATTCTGCCCAAAATGAAGGGTGAGGTCTCAGCAAATTCAAACTTTGAACTGATTTCTGCATCGGGGAGAAAGGGCTGCTCAAAACTGACCTTTGGCACACTCGGCCCTTAAAGCTTCTTAATGTAAAACTCCTTTACTGGGTCTATTGAAATATTACATCCGTAGCAGCTGGAAAGCAAGGGAAGAAAAAGGTATTATGATCTTCTGAGGCTCTGATTCCATAGTCTTCCCCTGCCTCCAGAGGCAAGACACAAAGCCACGAAGAACAGGGCCTTATCTGTGGTTGTACCAAGACTTTGGCGTGCCCTCCCTGGCTTCGTGTGCCAGATTCCTAGACGGTAAGCTCCTAACAGTGATCACATCTGCTTTCGGTGATGTTTAATCTGATCGGCCAGCTACCTACTGCTGGTTCTGACTTTATTTGTGCAATTTTATTATTATTATTATTATTTTACTTTATGCAGCCATCGTCTCAGGTACAACGGCAGGATATAAATGTCTGAAATAAAATACCCCGGGTGCTTCAAAACCATATCCCATTCTTCCCATACTAAGAGCCAACAGCATAACAATCACCCTGAATCTAGGACACGGAAAAAGGTAAGGGCAGATATAAGGAGCCTTGGAGTATAAAGGGAGAAGAAGACATGATAAAGATTTAATCGAGTTACAATTTAATCCAAGTTACAAGCAATGCTCCCTCTAAGCTGCGGAGTCTCGTGAGCAAAAATTCCACTTTGTGAGCTACTGGCATTCAAGTCGTGAGCGAGCGATTCGGCTGCTGCGTAAATTAGTTTGCTCTGGAGCCGTCCCTCCTGAGCGAAGGCAAAAAGGTGTGAGCTGGAAGCTAAAAAACTGTGAGCTGGCTCACACTCACTCAGCTTAGAGGGAACACTGGTTGCAAGACACGTGGAGAGAAAGAACAAGTTACCACTCTCTCCGTGCCAGGAACTGAAGTCACCCAATAAAACTGGAGCCCCCTGACCTGGATAGCCCAGGATAGCCCAATCTCATCACATCTCCAGAAGCCCTGGCTAGTATTTGGATGGGAGGCCTCCAAGGATCACCAGGGTCATGACGTGGAGGTAGGCTATGGCAAACTACCTCTGACCCTATGGGGTCACCGTTAAGTCAGCTGTGCCTTGATGCTGAAATAAATAAATAAATAAAGCTGGCCAACCAAAGGTTTAGGAAACACAGGGGGGGGAAAGCTCTTCACTAAAGCGTAT
This sequence comes from Gekko japonicus, assembly GCF_001447785.1. Classification (NCBI taxonomy): domain Eukaryota; kingdom Metazoa; phylum Chordata; class Lepidosauria; order Squamata; family Gekkonidae; genus Gekko; species Gekko japonicus. Next base: position 384,354 of record NW_015162521.1, on the reverse strand, counting down.
CCAGCTTACAACACCGTAAGATACTGCCTGTCGTGGACCAGACCTGTGACGAGACCTATCACAATTCCCGGGAACTTACACGTACAGAGGCAGCCTGCTTCCAGATTTCCGAGAACAAACTGGGGGAATTTGCATATCCAGCTTGGGCTTCTGGACTAAATGGATCTTGATCTGAACCAGCAAAGCATTCTATTACACGGCCGGATTAGATGCGAGGTGACACAACATGCAGAAGAGAAGACAAGACAACGGGAGAGAGGGAGCACACCGTCCAAGTGGGCCAACCACACCGGCACATGCTGGGGTGAGATCTGAGAATGCGCAGGGTTCTCGGGACTGACTGGAAAACTAGTCTAGCTCCTAATATCTATTGGCTAATGTCGGGGGGTTGTAAGCGTGGTTTACTGCACTTCAGATGCAAAGCAAGCCATCTTGCATTTAAGCAGGGAAAGGGAGAGAAGGCGGGTCAAGGAGATGAGAGAGCGCCAAGGGGGGGTGAACGAGGAGAGGGACCAACCATCGCAAAATGGAGGCACTGTCTCCAGCGGCACTTCTGGCGCTTCAGGTTCCCCCCGCCGAACTTGGGCTTGTCCCGGCAGAAGTCGCAGCGGCCGCAGTCAGTTTTCAGCTGGCAGGCTTCGCACTCACCGCACTTCCGGTTCCGCCGGCTTTTTGAGGTACGCTGCGTGGGTGGGGGGAAAGCAGTCAAAACCAGAGGAGCTGTGAAGAGCCTACGGTTAACGCTCAGGAGCACAAACACTGGAGCTCATTTGGAGACGGAAACAACGTGGCAGGAGCCTTTGCCGAATTAAGGGCTGGTGGTGGTGGTGAATGCATGGGGAGAAAGGCGGGGTATAGATGGATTAAATAAATAAATAAATTGCCCATACACATGGCCTCCTCTGTTGTGGCTTCCACCTTACAGAATGGCCTGTCAGATGAAGTCAGGAACCTGATAGGAAGGTTCCCATTCTCCTGATATTCTGCACGCTACATAATATTCAGGAGGGCAGTTTTACACATGTATTAAAAGGTAAAGGTTCCCTTGCTCGAAAGCCAGTCGAGTCAGACTCTAGGGTTGCGGTGCTCATCTCCGTTTCAAAGCCGAAGAGCCAGCGCTGTCCGAAGACGTTTCCGTGGTCATGTGGCCGGCACCAAGGCGCACGGAACGCTGTTACCTTCCCACCGAAGTGGTACCTATTTATCTACTTGCAATTTCTTGCTTTCGAACTGCTAGGTTGGCATGTATTAGGGCTATATTATAATGGGATGGTTCAGACGCAGGCTTTAATGAAGGGGAAGGGACTGCAGACTATACTACTGCATATAAAAGAGGGTTGCACTTACCTGTAAATGTTGTTCATCGAGTTATCGTCAGTGCAGGCGCGCACGGGGACCGCATATGAGCAGGCCTGCTATCAGGTAGGTTCTACAGCTAAGAGCTTCCAGGAAGCACTGTGTGCCAGAGCCAGAAACCTGTTCCCTGCTGGGGCGCCACTTTACACCCTTCCTTAGTCTTCTCCTGAGGTTTTTCGCTTGGAGGTTCAGACGAGGCACGATGGGCGTGAGCGTGACCGGCTGAGATACCGAAGACGCGGCTTTCGGCACTTTGCTTCAGCCTGTTTTGTCGAAGGCTCGGGGGCTTTGAGGGCCTTTCCCCGCGGGCCTGCCTTCAGTTTCGAAGCCCTGCCCCCCCCCCAGGCTTTTGGGGTGAAATGCTGGCAGGCCTGACAAGTGACCACAGGATGCCCCTCACCCAGACAGAACAGACAAAGGTCGTGTTCATGGGTCCGGGTCGTTTTCACTCCGGCAGCGGGAGCACTTCTTAAAAAGGGCTTTCTGAGCCATGTCGATGATTCAGGAGCCTCGGAATTAGGCAAAATCATGGCAACGGTAGGGAGATTCAAATGCATGACCTCTGGCAGCAAAAGAGGAACCGAGGGTAGTGGACAATGTTCCCTCTGAGCTGTGGAATCTTGTGAGCAAAACTTCTACTTTGTGAGCAACTGGCATTAAAGCTGTGAACCAGCGATTTGGCTACTGCATAAATTAGTTTGCTCTGGAGCCGTCCTTCCTGAGCTAAGACAAAAATCTGTGAGCAGGAGGCTAAAAAACTGTGAGGTAGCTCACACTAACTCAGCTTAGAGGGAACACTGGTAGTGGAGGGCGCTGCTGCGCAGGAGTTCATGGTCCCTGGGCGGGAAAAAGTTTCTGGCTTCGGCACATGGTGCCCCCGGAGGCTCTTAGCTGTAAAACCTCTCTGATAGCAAGCCTGCTCATGCACAGTCCCCATGCGGGGCTGCACAGAAGATCAATGGTGAACATGTGCTATCTGTAGTTATATGTATTTTCTGCTATATAATTTCTCCATCGTTTAACATGTCATGTTAATACGCCTTGTTGCAGCTTTGTTTCAGATTTCTGCTTGGTTTCAGATTGTCTATAATCCCAATTCTTTTATGTTGCTCACTGGATGTCCCACCCTGTCGACTGTAACTATAAACTCATGCTGTGTAATCTTCCTTGACTCTCAGTAAGAAAGACAGACAATAAATTGGATGGATGGATGGATGGATGGATGGATGGGAAGGAAGGAAGGAAGGAAGGAAGGAAGGAAGGAAGGAAGGAAGGAAGGAAGGAAGGAAGGAAGGAAGGAGAGAGTCCTAATCCTTTAACACTGCTTATTGGATTTCCCATCCCGTTGATTGTATTGATTTACGGTGTGTAATCTGCCTCGACCTTCAGTGAGAAGGGTGGACTATAAATCAGACAGCGAGAATCCTAATCCTTTTACATGGTTTATCGGATGCCCCATGCTGTTGCCTGTATTGACTCATGCTGTGTAATCCGCCCTGAGTCTCAGTGAGAAATGTGGACTACAACTTAGAGAATGTTGCCAAAACAAACACATAGCGGCTGTTATCTGGGACCCGTAGCAGGTGGGCCTCCCGAGGAAGTTGCTAGAGACAGCACAAAGCTGTTCCCGGAATGTCAGTCAGCCCCAGGGGGTTTTGTGTGTGGTGTGCTGAACATCTAGGGCAGGGGGATTCACTCAAAATCCTCATTCTGAACACTGCGAAGTGGGCAGCTGCATTTTCTCACTCAATGCTATGTCATCTGGTTACAGCAAGGGATGGATGGGTGCAGACAGGGTTCCTCCAGCATCTCCCAGATGTTCTAAATCTGTGCAGGCTTCATGCGCACACTGAATTTCACCCGCTCAGTAAGGCCTCACAAAATGCTGCTGGCAGCTATGCTTTGAGATAAAGACCAACAAGGTATAGCTAGGAGCTCTAGGTCTGGGGCAAGTGATGCTCTGCATTCTTGGTGCTTGGAGGGGGGGGGGACAGTGGGAGGCCTTCTGGTGTCCTGGCCCCACTGCTGGACCTCCTGATGGCACCTGGTATTTTTGGCCACTGTGTGACACAGAGTGTTGGACTGGATGGGCCATTGGCCTGATCCAACATTGGCTTCTCTTATGTTCTAACCTCCAAAAGGATTTCAGTAGCCAGCTTTGTATCTGTTCTCAGGGCCAGGCTATTCATTGTAGAGAAGAGATTTGTTCCCACAACTGCCCAGCACATTGCCCGGCCCCCCATGTGGCTTCCAAGTTTCTAAGCCTACGTATGGCCATGAACCACAAGTCAAGAGATTTATTCTTCTACTTCCAACATAACCCCGAACAAGATCTTATGCATCCATTGCCTAAGCCAGTGGCACCTTCCTTCCCTTCCTACCACCGGCACTGCTACAGCTCACTCAAGCATCAGGTTTTCCTTCACCTTGCTTGGGACATTGTCCCTAAAGTCACATTGGACTGGATTGCGTGGGGTGAGCAGTGTACGTGAACCACAAAGATTCCGTGGCAGCTTACAAGAGGAGGAGAGAGAAGAGCTACTTGGAAAAGGAGAGGGAGGAGACAGACAAGACATTTGGATGAACTGTGGAGGGACACCCAGCAGGGGACAGAGATATGGAAGACTTAAGGTGCTAGAAAGACTTCAGGAAGAGCTTTGACCTGACCTGATCAGTGGGAGGAGAAAGCGAGATGATAAAGTCTTGGGCATGAGAAGGAGGGTCTCTTTTGGGCTGATTCCATTGAGGCAGGCCGTGCTTTCAGCCGGGGTCTGCTGGAGGCGGCCATTGCCTTATGCAGGACTGCAAGCCTGAGCAGGGGCTCCAAAAGAATAGGAACTAGGGATGGGCACGAACCAGGAAAATTGTGGTTCGTTGGGGTTCATGGTTCGTTTTTATAGACCTTATGTCCCCTTATATGGGCAGGCCCCAAGTGGGCACATAAGGCCTATTAAAAAAAAAAAAAAAAGCCCAAACTGGGAGCTTGATTGAGTCGGGCCTCCCAGCTTGACTGAGCTCCCAGAGTGAGCTCCAAGGGCCTATAAAGGCCTTTGAAGCTCACCGAGGCTGGCCGGACCCAGAGGTGGACTCCTAAGGCATTTAAATGCCTTCAGAGCTCACTTGGGTGGGGCTGTGGGCCGGTGGTGGGCTCCAATGGCATTTAAATGCCTTCAGGGATCACTTCCAGGTGGCCGCCAGACCCGGAAGTAAGATCTGAAGGCATTTAAATGCCTTTGGAGCCCAAGAACGTGTCTCCCATGAACCTCCATGAAAAACATGGGCGGATCATGAGAGACACATTGTCCTGAACCAATTTCGCGAACCATGAACCGGCCTGGTTTGTGCTCACACCGGGGTTCGTTTGGGAGTTCATGCCCATCCCTAATAGGAACCCTTTAGAATCACGGTTAACTTTTAAAGCTAAAGTGGCTGCCTCAGGTTAACATCCTCTAGGGCATGTACAGAGAGGGGGACAGAGAAACTGTGTTTTACACTTTTCTTTTGGATCCCTTGCTCAATCTGTTGCTGTGCTGAACGTATATGTAAGGACATTTTCTTTTTAATGAACGCTTTACAAAGTTTAATGCTGGTAGCAGTTGCCTGTATCACACAGATCATCATTGTTGCGGGAACACTGATGCATCAGGAAAAAGAAGAAGAGTTGGAGTCTCAGAGCGGCTTACAATCTCCTTTCCCTTCCTCTCCCCACAACAGACGCCCTGTGAGGTGGGTGGGGCTGAGAGAGCTCTGAGAGAACTACTTTTGAGAGAACGGCTCTGAGAGAACTGTGACTGACCCAAGGCCACCCAGCTGGCTGCATGTGCAGGAGAGGGGAATCAAACCCAGTTCTCCAGATTAGAGTCCACCACTCTCAATCACTACACCAAACTGGACCTCAGAAGGGGGGGAGGGGCAGTTAGCTGGCAAGTGGCGCACAAGGCAGTAAGCTGTCCCCATGGTAACCAGATGCTGGGTAGCAGGAGACGCAGGCACAAGGGCAGGGCCTTAGAACAGCAACATAGTGAAGGTATGTTGGGAACACTGGTCCTCCCATTGGGCAATTCCTACAAAGGCCAAGTGGTTGCAGTGGTTGAACTGGGAGAGGGAGAGAAAAGCCCTTCTATGTGCTGGGAAAGTCAGGTGGGTCCAATGTTCCCTCTAAGGTGTGGAGTCTTGTGAGCAAAAATTCTACTTTGTGAGCTACTGGCATTAAAGTTGTGAGCAAGCGATTGGGCTACATCATTAGTTTGTTCTGGAACCATCCTCCCTGAGCGAAGACAAAAATGTGTGAGCTGGAGGCTAAAAAAGTGTGAGCTAGCTCACACTAACTCAGCTTAGAGGGAACACTGGTGGAGACCTTGGACGACCACTGGTGCCGATACCTTGGAAGTCTGGATAGACCGAGGTCTGCAGGTCAAGAGTGGGGCTTGTTCTGCCACACACGCATTTCAAGAATTCCTATATTATAATCTGATCTCAGGGGAAAGAGGCAGAAAGAATTCACTTCCACAGTAGTATGGACGGCTTCAAGAGGGAATTGGATAAACATATAGAGCAGAGGTCCATCAGTGGCTAATAGCCACAAGGTATAGATAGGAACTCTCAGGCTGGGGCAAGTGATGCTCCGTATTCTTGGTGCTGGGGGGGGCAACAATGGGAGGGCTTGTCCTGATGGCACCTTGTGTTTTTGGCCACTGTGTGACAGAGTGTTGGACTGGATGGGCCATTGGTCTGATCCAACATTGGCTTCTCTTATGTTCTCATGTTCTTAACCTAGACGGCTTCAAGAGGGAGTTAGATAAACATATGGAGCAGAGGTCCATCAGGGGCTGTTAGCCACGAGATATAGATAGGGACTCTGGGGCAAGGGATGCTCTGTATTCTTGGTGCTTGGGGGTGGGGGGCAACAGTGGGAGGGCTTCTAGTGTCCTGGCCCCACTGCTGGACCTCCTGAGGGCACCTGGTATTTTTGGCCACTGTGTGACAAGAGTGTTGGACTGGGCCATTGGCCTGATCCAACACTGGCTTCTCTTATGTACTTATGTAAAGATAGCAGTGAAGAACTGAGGTCCATATCAGAGCCTGGGGCCAAAGCCCCTACCCTTCCTCTCCCATCCACTCCCAACATGGATGACCCCTCTTGCCTCACTCTGAGAGCAGCCTTCTTGGCGGACCCAACTGGCTCCCGCAACGTGGCTGACGGAGGGAGAAAGAGGTGCCTTGATCCGTGACCCTCGTGCACACAGGTATTAAAGGCTTTCCAAGTCACTTCTTCAGGGGTCACAGTTCAGCCCTTCCAGAAACAAGCCCCATGAGAAAGTGGAGGAAGTATTTACCACGCTGTTCTTGAGCATGGCTGTGGGATGCTTGGGTGGGCGGCCAGCCTTCTTCCGCTCTTTCACTGTGCCCAACTGCTTCTTCTGCTGGAAGGAAGAAGAGATGAGTTAGGGACAATCCAGGAAGCACTTGCAACAGTCTCAACTTTATTCATTTATGAAATTGGATTTGCTGGGCCGCCCTTCCCTGCAAGCAGGGTTCAGGGCGGCTTACGACAGAGGAGAACACAATAAGTAAGTTAATTTAAAACCAATGTTAAAATTCATAGAATCACAGAGTTGGAAAGGGCCACACAGACCATCTAGTCCAACCCCCTGCCCATTGCAGGACCACCCTAAAGAAGAAGAAGAAGAGATTGGATTGATACCCCGCCCTTCACTACCCAAAGGAGTCTCAGAGCGTCTTACAAACTCCTTTCCCTTCCCCTCCCCACAACAGACACCCTGTGAGGTGGGTGGGGCTGAGAGAGCTCTGACAGAAACTGCTCTTTTTTCAAGGACAGCTGTGCCAGAGCTTGTGACTGACCCAAGGTCACATCAGCAGGTGCAAGTGGAGGAGTGGGGCAACAAACCCGGTTCTCCCAGATTAGAGTCCGCGCACTTAACCACTACACCAAACTGGCTCTCTGGCCTAAAGCATCTCTGACAAATATTCGCCCAGCCTCTTCTTGAAAGCTGTCAGGGAAGGGGAGCTCACCACCTCTCTAGGCAGCTGATCCCACCTTCTGAACCACTCTGACCGTGAAAATGTTTTCCCTAATATCCAGCCGATACCTTTCTGCATGTAATTTAAACCCGTTCCTTCGGGTCCTATCCTCTGCTTAAAAACACGGCAGTAAATAAACAACATACATTCCAAGATGGTGGGGGAAAAAGAAATTCCGCTCCCCAGACTCCTAGGGGGAGGGGTTACAAAGGATGGGGGGGAGCATGTGAGAGTGGCAGGTGTCATACTGCCCTCACTGTCCTCAACTGAATGCCTGGCGGAACATCTCTGCCTGGCATGCCCTGCGGAAAGGTAATAACCAATGTTCCCTCTAAGCTGTGGAGTCTTGTGAGCAAAAATTCTACTTTGTGAGCTCCTGGTATTAAAGTTGTGAGCAAGTGATTTGGCTACTGCATAAATTAATTTGCTCTGGAGCCCTCCTTCCTGAGCTAAGACAAAAATGTGTGAGCCAGAGGCTAAAAAACTGTGAGCTAGCTCACACTAACTCAGCTTAGAGGGAACGCTGGTAATAACTCCCGCAGGGCACGGACGTTTTCCAACAGGGAGTTCCAACAGGCGAGGGCCAGGGCCAAAAAAGTCCTGGCCAGTGCTCCCTCTAAGCTGAGTTAGTGTGAGCTAGCTCACAGCTTTTTAGCCTCCGGCTCACACATCCTGGTCTTCGCTCAGGAAGGAGGGCTCCAGAGCACACTAATTTATGCAGTAGCCAAATCGCTCACTCACAACTTTAATGCCAGCAGCTCACAAAGTAGAATTTTTGCTCACAAGACTCCACAGGGGTTGGAACACTTTCCCTATGAGGAAAGGTTAAGGCGCTTAGGGCTCTTTAGCTTGGAGAAACGACGACTGAGGGGTGACATGATTGAGGTTTATAAGATTATGCATGGGAAAGAGCAGGTAGAGAAAGAGGTACTTTTCTCCCTTTCTCACAATACAAGAACCCGTGGGCACTCCATGAAATTGCTGAGCGGTCGGGTTAGAACAGATAAAAGGAAGTACTTCTTCACCCAAAGAGGGATTAACACTTGGAATTCACTGCCACAGGAAGTGGTGGCGGCTACAAGCATGGACGGCTTCAAAAGGGAATTAGATAAGCATATGGAGCAGACTTTGGGTGAAGAAGTACTTCCTTTTATCCGTTCTAACCCGACCGCTCAGCAATTTCATGGAGTGCCCACGAGTTCTTGTATTGTGAGAAAGGGAGAAAAGTACCTCTTTCTCTACCTGCTCTTTCCCATGCATAATCTTATAAACCTCAATCATGTCACCCCTCAGCCGTCGTTTCTCCAAGCTAAAGAACCCCAAGCGCTCTAACCTTTCCTCATAGGGAAAGTGCTCCAACCCTTTTATCATTCGAGTTGCCCTTTCCTGCACTTTCCCCAATGTTAAAATATCCTTTTTGAGGTGTGGTGACCAGAACATTTACTTATAACTACATAAAAAGTCTTCAGTCTTTGTTTGATAGCATACATGAACACACATGGAGCTGCCTTACACTCACAGAATCACAGAGCTGGAAGGGGCCGCAGAGGCCAACCAATCCCCTGCTCAATGCAGGATCAGCCTAGAGCAGTGATGGGGAACCTTTTAGAGACCGCGTGCCCAAACTGCAACCCAAAACCCACTTATTTATCGCAAAGTGCCAACACGGCAATTTAACCTGAATACTGAGGTTTTACTTTAGAAAAAACAACTCATACATTAACTTAAGACGACCCAAACACAGTAAGGAAAGCAATCCCAAATGCAGACGTTGCCCGACTGTGCTGTGAAATACTGCTCCTGGCGCTCTCGCTGTTAAGAATTCTATCGGTAAATGTGGGTTGCTGTGTTTCGTGTAATTCTATGTAGGCTTTTGCAGCACCAGATTTTATTATACGTGTAACAGTGTTTTATTGTATTCAATTTTTAAACTTGTCGTTAGCCGCCCTGAGCCATTGGGTAGGGCGGCATAGAAATCTCAAAAATAAATAAATAAATATTATTTGGGAGAGAATTCCACACTTTATTGACGGTCTGGGCCTGGCTGGGGCGATGGCACGCGTGCCCACTGAGAGGGCTCTGAGTGCCGCCTCTGGCACCCGTGCCATAGGTTCGCCACCACTGGCCTAGAGCCTCCCTGACGAGTGTTTGATATTACTGAATCAGACCGGCGGTCCCTCAAGTGCAGCACTGTCTACTCAGACTGGCGCCAGCAGCTCTCCAGTGTCCCCTACAGAGATCTTTCTTCTAACCTGCTGCCTGGTCCTTTCAACTGGAGATGCTGGGCGATTAACGGGAGACTGAACCTGGGTGGAACCAAGTGAGCTCGGAGAGGAAGCTCGGACAGGACTGAAGGCAAGTTTGGGTTTGCCTGTGAATTAGACATGAAGCTGCTGTCTACTGATTCAGACCCTTGGTCCATCAAGGTCTGTCTTGTCTAGTCTGACCAGCAGCAGGTCTCCAGGGTCTCGGGCAGAGGTCTTTCCCATCACAAGTGACTAGAGATGTAAAATTTCCGGAAATTTTGAAGCTCGGATAAAACCCTGGGTTTTTTCCAGTTTTTTTTGGGGAGAAACGGAAATTTTCGGAAAAATTGGGGGGGAAATGCTACATTAGCATTTCTTTTGTCTTTTCCAGATTGAAAGTCATTCTGTTACTTTAGGAACATAAAATATGACTATGGACATTTTTACTTGGCATGAAATTATCACAACTAGCATATTAAAGATATAGCATACCCAAACAATAATTACAAACAGAATACCCACCCACATGCAAAAACAAAACTGAAACCTTTTTATTTTCTTCTGACAGTAGCACCTCCTAAAGGAAGAAATGCATCTTGTTCTTGCATTGGAGAGTTCAGTTTGTAACCTAGGACTTGCTTGTCCTCAGTGCACAGAAATTAGATCAATCTGATACCATATATGTATATTTTTAGAAATGATTTGGAAAATATTTGAACACCTTATCTTAAAATATTTTATTCATCGTTAAAATAAAACGTTCCATAATCAATTTTTTTTCGTTTCTTTTCTTTTTCCAATTTTTCAAAAAAAAACAAAAAAGGCTTCAGGAAAAAAACTGGGTTTTTTTCAAATTTTTCCAGTTTTTTCCCAGGCCTTCACATCTCTACGAGTGACTGGTCCTTTAAGTGGAGATGCTAGAGATTGAACCTGGGACCTTCTGCATGCCAAGCAGAGGCTCTGCCACTGAGCCAAATGACGATGGAAGGTTGAGAATGTATTTTGCCAGCTGAATGAAATCTGAGCCGGGCTTCTGTTCCTTCTGGGCTGGTAAATCATGGGAACAGCCTTGGGTGCGGAAGCGTCGCTTTGTGTGTGTTTAAATCTTATTCTCGTATTTATTTTTGGAGGAGAAAAGTAAAGTGGAAAGTTTAATTTTTTAAAAAACCAGAGCAATCTGAGAAGACTTTGCAGCTTGAGGAGGGAGGGATGAGCACGCTCAGGGAGGGGCCTGAGCTCCGCGAATCCAGAGGATCTTGACTGTCTCCTCTCATGCCAGGTCATGCTCAGAGCAGATGGTGATTCTGAGCAACCGAAATCAAACCGGGCAGGCGAGTTGACAGATCCAGCCTTTAGGTGCCAGCTGCATAGGCCCTCCAAGAGGAAGCCAGGGGCTCAAAAAGGAATGCAAACTCTCTCGGCCAATCAGGCTACGAGGGCTCAGGCTCCCCTGTGCAGTCCTGTTACCTGTCCCTCGCTCCGCCCAGAAAAGCTCCCCCCGCTCGCGACGACTCATTCAGTTGCGATGCCGGGAACGTCGGATGCCTCACCTGCGCTGGAACTTCTTTTCATGAACTCTAATCTCCCAAAATCTATTCTAGTCTAAAACAAGAAAGGCTTCCTAACAGAAAAATCAAACCAATGTCACAGTACGTGGGAGGGGGGTTATGGTAGTTTACACCATTACTGACCAGTACAGGATAGACTACCACCTATGCCCAGCACTGGCTTATCCCACCTGCATTCGAGACCATATGCACTTCTTCGAGGCATTTAAGAACACAAGAAGAACCCTGCTGGATCAGGCCAGTGGTCCTGCACTGGGCAGGGGGTTGGACTAGATGGCCTGTATGGCCTCTTCCAGCTCTGTGATTCTATGACTCGTCTAGTCCAGCATCCTGTCTCACACAGCGGCCAACCAGTTCCTCTGGACGGCCAACAACGAGGCAGAGAGGACAAGCCCTTCCTCTGAAGTTGCCTCCTGGCTCAGGGATTCAGAGGATTCAGTGCCTCGGAAGGTGGAGCTTCCCCTCAGCCACCATGGCTTGTAGCCACTGACAGACTTATCCTTCATGAATCTGTCTAATCCCCTTTTAAAGCAGTTTACTGTGGCTATCACCACATCCTCTGGCAGCAAATTCCACATTTTAAGCTCTCTCTGTGAAAAGAAGGGCTCGTCTTTCCTTTTGTCCCTCCTGAATTTTCCTTGTCCAAGAGAGGAGGGAGAGAAAAAGTCGCCTTAGTATTTCACCAATGATAAGAGTGCTCCAGAATTCTGCATTTATAAGTAGTATTGTTTTTAAAGGAGAAATTTGCCATTCATGGCCCAACTCCATTCTTCAGCCTATTTAGACAGGCTGACAAATGGATCTCTACTTATAACCCACTTCTTGTCAAAGGCTTTACGGTATCGCCAGACTTCACCCTTTTTTTTTACAAACTGCCCTACCCTCCCGACACATTTATCAAAACCTGGATGTGCCTTTTATCTTTGGCCCATCTACCTCCCACGGCACTGTAAGCCTCCTCAACAAGGAAAGCTTTATTTCTGTTCTTGCTCTGTCCCCTACTGGTGATTATTGGGGCTAAGGTATTACAGGCAGAGCTCAGAAGTCCATGAATGTGGATGGATGCAGACCTTGTATATATAAACACACAGTGTATTCTCACCAAGAGAAACAAGAGATGGGATAGCTCGGGGTGGCCAAACTGTGGCTCGGGAGCTGCATGCGGCTCTTTCACACATATTGTGCGGCTCCCAGCAGGGCGGCTGGGGAAGCTAAATATTAGCAAACAAATATCACTGGACAAATAAACATTCATTATCAATATCTGCTTTTACCGCTTTTGTTATTATTTTTGGCAGTCTCGTTCAGGGGTCGTTTCGTAGAAAAAGAGCTAGGGGAACTCATTAGCATAACTCATTAGCATATGCCACACCCCCTGACATCAGGGGCCCGGCGGTGGACCTGCAAGGCCGGCAGGAGTGCGAGGAAGCCCCGCCAAGGCCCTCCCTGGCCCCAGGCAGGCAGGGGTGGGGAGAGGCGGGGGGGAAGCAACTTACCCTCCCTCTTCTCCTGCCTTTTCCTGGCTGAATGAGGGCCGGAAGCGGGGCAGTCGGAAGCAGGGGGCGGGGCTTCGTCATGTGCCCCGCCCCCCACACCTCACCCAGGGGAACTGCGATCCCCGCGATCCCCCCCGAATCGACCTCTGTTCTCGTTTAATGTTAATAAAAAGCAAATCTGCATATTTCCCAGTAAAGGCATGTAATATTTCCCATGTCTTGTGGCTCTCAAACATTTGACGTTTATTCTATGGGGCTCTTACGTTAAGCAAGTTTGGCAGTGTCCAGACCGCATGCCTCTTTCACTCCGTTTGATCTCTCCGTTTTATGGTAACTTGTCTGCATAGATTTATGGCCATTTTATGGCCATTCAGGGGTGACTCTGCAGTCAGTATGGTGTTGGCCCGGTTGTGAGCCCCATCTTCTTCTGTTCCAGTGTGGGTTTGGGAGCTCAGCGGGAGCAAATGCTAGAGGCAGAATGGGCCACGGAAGAAGTGAGCAGTGACTCATGAAAGCTCCTCCCCTGCCACAAATTTTGTTAGCCTTTAAGGTGGGACTGAGCTCTTGCTCTTTTCTACTGCAAGAGACGGGGCGATACACGTGAAATCAAGAGGCAGGAATTCAAAGCTGTTCTTTTTTTCCCCTGCTGTTTTTGAAATAAATAAACTAATAGAAACCGAACAATAAAGCGGTTGGGTGGGCTGAGTTCTCCAGGCCTGAACCCATCCTTTGCCTGCCTGGTGGTGGCACTCTGCATAAAAGACTTGGGGGGTACAGAAGTGCTTGCCCCACTGCCTGTCAACCAGGTTGGCAGTGCCATGGGATGAACAAGAGAAGAAGAGAAGAGAAGAAGTGATTGGATTTATAGCCCGCCCTTCACTCGGAGTTTCAGAGCGGCCTACAAACGCCTTTCCGTTCCCCACCCCACAACAGACACCCTGGGAGGTGGGTGGGGCTGAGAGAGCTCTGACAGAAACTGTTCTTTTTCAAGGACAGCTCTGACAGAACTATGGCTTGCCCAAGTTCATCCAGCAGCTGCAAGTGGAGGAGTGGGGAATCAAACCCGGTTCTCCCAGATTAGAGTCCGCACACTTAACCACGACACCAAACTGGCTCTAGGCCCAGCACTGTTCCTCTGATCCTGCGCTGTCTTGGATGGTAGAAGGGCATTTCCCACCCAAGTCAAGCACCTTGACAGGCCTCTTGTTAAATTGGGAAACAAAATATATAATGCAACAAAATCCTGACAATATGAGTGGAGAGAGAGATAATGTACGGCTCTCGGCTTCAGGGAGGAACCCGAGGAGGTCAGCTGAATGGTAACCCAGAGGCATACCAAGCAGAATTTCCAGCGGGCAGAAAGTTAGCATTTGGTGCAGTTCAATCCCTACCCCACCATCTGCGCATCTAGCAGAACCTCTTATCCCCACACGGCCCTCAGTTCTCCTTCCAAATTCTCTAAACATGCATTCTTCCAAGCGGGTCTGGTACTTTAGGTCAGGGGTGTCGAACTCATTTGTTATGGAGGGCCGGATTTGACATAAATTGGACCTTGTTGGGCTGGGCCATGTGTGTCATAAAATGTAATGCCAGGCAGCGGAGATATAAACTTCATAAAGGACGCAGACACAAAGATTTTTTTTTTACTTAAAATAAAAACATGCTCAAAACATTAGCATGCTTGCAATATTTTGTTTATTTAACAGTCTCTGATAACTGACACCTCTTGCTCTGAATTACTGCATCAAAATGTCTGTGCTGTTGCAATCTGGGGGGAGCCTCAGCCCAGTGCAGGGAGCAGAAGCTTGCCTATCTATCTCTCCTGAGCGATTGAGTGAGTCTAGGAAAGCAAGCTATGACACAACGGCAGCAGCAGAACGGGAGGAAGAAGCAGGAGACAGCCAGTCCCTTGCGGGCCTGATAGAAGCCCTCTGGGGGCCTGATCCGGCCCCCATGCTGCATGTCTGACACCCCTGCTTTAGGTCATTGTTAAAAAAACCCAAGGCAGGCCTCTGTACTGCAGATGACGTCTCCCTCTACTGTGTACTCACCCTATGCCGTACTGTGGGGACACCTCCGGGATCCCGTTCCATGGAAGGCTTCCATTTCTAGAGTCGAGAGAGAGAGACAAGGGATCGTGTAAGTCAGCAAACAGAAATCAAAGCATCTGGGTCTAGACGCATAAAGAAGCCCCATTGCAATTAGCAACAGCGGGGTGGGTCGGAAGAAAGATGGGACTGAAACGCAGTTGCGCTTGCTCCTCTGCCCCAGTTCCTATATAACTAACCGGAGAAGCCAAGCGTAATCTTTTCCAAGGAGCTCCTACTTTGAGAACTCTCTTCTGCGCTGCCAAATGAGAAGGCAGTAAGTGACACGCGCCTTCCAAAACCAAGCACCCCACAGAATAAGCCCTCGCACATTGATGAGGACGTGGAATTAATTGCGCACTCAAAGCCTGCTTCTCGGAATTTGTTCCACCTGCAAATTTAGAGGGTGTTGGAAAATGTCTGTCTCCACTTTTTGGTCTTATTGGGAGGAAGGTAAGGTTTTTTGTGCCCATTTATAGCAGGGCAGATGTTAGTAGTGGGAATCGTCACGGAAACAGCGAGCATCTTCGCATAAAACCAATTCAACTGGCAACAAGTACATCTGAAAAGTCAACAAGCTAATGAATACCCAGGCTCCCAAATCAGAAGGAGAAGGAGAAGGAGAAGAAGAGGTTGCATTTATACCCCGCCCTTCACTCCCCGAAGGAGTCTCGGAGCAGCTTATAATCTCCTTTCCTTTCCCTTCCCCACCCCACAACAGACACCCTGTGAAGTAGGTGGGGCTGAGAGAGTTCTTTCGAGGACTGCTCTTGAGAAAACAGCTCTGAGACAACTTGTGACTGGCCCAAGGTCACACCAGCAGCTGCATGTGGAGGAGTGAGGAATCAAACCTGGTTCTCCCAGATTCGAGTCCTCGCTCCTAACCACTACACCAAACTGGCTCTAAGTTGCATTAGCAGAGAATGGGGAGGAATCGGCACAGGCAGTTAACTTTCTTACCAAATGGGGTACCAAGATACCTATCCTTTACCTCAGCAGAGATGGAACCAAGGAAGAGACTGTACAGGCACATCTGAAATACACCTGAGCACAAGC
>NW_015162521.1:367251-368450 GCF_001447785.1 Gekko japonicus | reverse complement strand
CCACAGCCCCACAGATCCTCCGATTCCCTAGAGCCTACACGAGCATCCCTGCAGGGCACAGCATACAAACCACTCACTGTGGTAGCAGAGCGCTTCTGACGGGGGCAGCCTGGGGCCAGCTGAGCCTTGGGAGGGGGCCCATCCTGACAGCAAGAGAGAGAGAGAGAGAGAATGAATGAATGAATGAATGAATGAATAAATGGAGTGAAAGGGTGAGGATAGCCTGTACGTTCCAAGACAGCGCAGGGGCCAGAAGGGGATCTAATCTGAAAGCTTGGTACAGAAATACCAGAAGTGTCACCGACACAAAGCTCTTGTGTGCTTCATTTTTTTTGGCAAAGCAGCTTCCTCGTTAATAAGAGGGCTTCGAATCTTTTGATCAAGTTAGTTTCATGCAGTGGAGAGAAGGTCCTTAGAGAAAGATAAACCCAAGAGCCTAGCACTGTTATAAGAAAGGGAGGATGTGAGACTCCTGCACGGAATTATTACAGAAGCAGTACAGCAGGCTCAGAGCAAGGATTCTGGTAAGATCTGTGTTTTGTAAACTGTGCTCCAGCACAGAAGCAGTTGATTGGAATTCGAGAAGAAGACTTGGTTTTATACCCCGCCCTTCACTACCCGAAGGAGTCTCGGAGCGGCTTACAATCGCCTTTCCCTTCCTCTCCCCACAACAGACACCCTGTGAGGTAGGTGGGGCTGAGAGAACGCTGAGAGAACTGTGACTGACCCAGGGTCACCCAGCTGGCTTCATGGGGAGGAGGAGTGGGGAATCAGACCTGGCTCTTCAGACCAGAGTCCTGCCGCTCTTAACCACTACACCAAACTGGCTCTTCAAACCCAATCTCTGGACCCTTGGTATACAGATTTGTAGTACCACATTTTTGATATTGATGGTTATTGTGTTTATTTCTGCTGCAATAACCAATCAATCAATCTTTGATGCCACAAGTAATAGAGATCTCATGAAACCTTCACCCTTCAAAATTCTAAGCTGACTTGAGAATGCACACTAAGTTAAGGGTGCACAGACTCTTATTGGGATAATAAGCCCCTTATTCATGAGTGGCCACTTGTGCCCCACGTGGGCCAGAGCAGGAAGCCCCCCCCCCCAGCCTATGGCAAGAAGAAGAAGAAGAAGAAGAAGAAGAAGAAGAAGAAGAAGAAGAAGAAGAAGAAGAAGAAGAAGAAGAAGAAGAAGA
>NW_015162521.1:292830-367168 GCF_001447785.1 Gekko japonicus | reverse complement strand
GAAGAAGAAGAAGAAGAAGAAGAAGAAGAAGAAGAAGAAGAAGAAGAAGAAGAAGAAGAAGAAGAAGAAGAAGAAGAAGAAGAAGAAGAAGAAGAAGAAGAAGAGATTAGATTTATATCCCGCCCTTCACTCGGAGTCTCAGAGTGGCTTACAAACTCCTTTCCCTTCCCCTCCCCACAACAGACACCCTGTGAGGTGGGTGGGGCTGAGAGAGCTCTGACACAAACTGCTCTTTTTCAAGGACAGCTGTGCCAGAGCTTGTGACTGACCCAAGGTCACATCAGCAGGTGCAAGTGGAGGAGTGGGGAATCAAACCCGGTTCTCCCAGATTAGAGTCCGCGCACTTAACCACTACACCAAACTGGCTCCAAACTGGCAAGCTGGCACCAAACTGGCAAGGGTTTATGCTCCTGCTTTCCTCTTCAGGGCTGTGCTGACGTCTGCTCCTCAGCTCAGCTAACGAGAGAGAAACCCACCCACAAACCAGCCAGTAATGCACATCGACTGTCGTGTGCATTAGCCCAGTGTTTTAGACCTCTTGTCCACTTGGCCAAAAGAGACCTTGCCGTCCCCGCCACAATTCTGTCTTCCCAGAACCAGAAGTATCTTCCCAGAACCACCTGCAACACAGACAGCTCCCGGCTTGCGAGCACCACCAAGTCTGCATTCCCAGAAACGGTACATCACGGCCGTCTCACTAAGCAACCAGTGAGAGGGAGAATGGGCACTGTTACTCTCTTGGGTGACCGCCACACACAAACGGAGCCTGGGAGGACATGTGATGGCACACTGTGCTACAACTCCCCACAGTTTAATTCAGCCAGATTCTAAGGGGCCTCCAAGTCGGTTATTTCACACCTACACTCACGGCGGGCACTGGTGGTGTTGCTGACAGCTTCTTGCGGCGGCGCCGGGGGGCCCTTTGGACCTTGGGAGGAGGCCCATCCTGGTGAGCAGAAGGAAAGAGGGAAAGAAAAGAGACAGGAACGGAAGCACTAAGCAGCCAGACTTTTCAACACCAGGCACACAATCCTAACAGGTTATTTATCAACCCCTTGCATCGGTATCCCCATCTCTGAGGAGTTCAGGGCAGCATACACAGAGATAGCCCCGTGTTATGTTCACGTTAATCCTGCGAGACAGGTTCGACATAAACGATGCAAGGTCAAAGGCACCCAGTGCGGTTAACAGCTAGTCAGGTCTCTGTGGTTCACTCTCTCACAATGACCCTTCATATCATTAGTTGCTGTAGATTTTACGGGATGTGTGGCCGTGGTCTTGGCATTGTAGAACCTGACCCTTCATATCCGTAGTTCCAGGATCTAAGGTCTCGCCACTTACAGCGAGAAGATCTCCAAGGTAATTACAGCACTTCCCCACTGAGGGTCACCTGATCAGCAGGCAGAAACTGGGGGCCAGGGCAGCACAATCGTCCTGGGGAGAAAAATTAAAAATAAAGATATGGCCTTGTCTACTTACAGGAAGTTTTGACCATAGAGTTCCCAGTGGTTCCTAGAGCTACCCCTACCACTTCCAGGTAGCTCTAGGAATCGCCAGGAACTCATTGGTCAGAACTTCCTGTAAGCCGATGTGGCCTTATTTTTCTTTTTAATTTTTCTCCAGGGATGCTGCCCCACCACAACCCTCCCACCAGTTGCCAGGCATTCCCTGACAGCCTTACTAGGGTCTCATCTAAATCCCCTCTTAGGGCATTATGATACCCACTAGCATACTCTGCCCCACAACAGCATGGGAAGGCACAGGGAAGAAAAAATCAAGCCCTAGATTACACTGCACGAGAGAGAGAGCGCGCACACTTGTGTCCCCATTCCAAACCACAACGGGAGCCACTCACTGTTGCTGTCACTGGCCGCTTCTGCCGCTGTCGTGCTGGGGTGAAGGTATCCTTTGGTGGGGAGGCTTCCTGGTGTTAACCGGGAAAGAGGCAGAAGAGGCTGTTAGGCACAGCCCCCCCCCCGTTTCGGGGGGGGGGGGCGGCGGCACAATACCACAAGGTGTCTACTGAACACCACGCACAGAACAAGACCAGGCCATGCACAAGGCTGCCTTCCACCTCACTACCACTCACAAACACACCAACGTCAGACGCTGAGCCAACAGTCAGCGGTCAGCTGCTTGAAGAAGGAAGCTTTCGATTATCGTGCCACGGGAAATGCTTATTCCTCCCCAACGTGCTAAATGACCTAAAGGTAAAGGGAACGTGCAGGAGGCCAGAGACCGATTCCAAAAAACAAAGAAGGCATGCATGTACAACACTTCAACGCCAGAACAGGCAGAGGGAATAGTGCAGAGTTCGTGGGGGAGATGCCAAGACCTGAGGGGAGGAGCCACCTTGCATTTTACTCACCACCATAAGCTTCTTGGAACTGTAGCCGTCCTTCTTGGGCGGGATTTTTTTCTGGAAGGAACAAGAGCTGGTTACTGGCGGAATCAAGCAGACGCCTCAAAACACACCCCAGGATGGCATGACCCAGAGGCGGAGAGCAGCCATTTTCCTAAACAGAGCCTGCGGAGGCTTAGATTCCTGTTCTAGGATGGGGGAGATGGGACACCACGATCGAGGGTGAGGAGAACTGCTAAAGAAACTTTTGCTCCTGGTATACGAGAATCCCACACCATGTATAAAGCAGGAAAAGCTGAACACACACTGGTAGTGACATCTATTGATAATAATATCGAATAATACAGAACGGGGAAAAATTGGGACGAATGATGGGAGGAATGACGTAAGCTCCTTTGGGCACCCGCTGAGGAGAATTTGTGTGGGCACAGATGAAGTAAATGTATAATTGTGTGGGTACGGATGAAGTAAATATATAATTTTTAAAAATCTCATTCTGCCCTAAAGTTTGCTCATCATAGACCTAACCAGGGCTATTTATGGGCAGGAATCGCACAGGAACGGAGTTCCGGCTGGCTTCCAAGTTGGCCACACCCAACAGCAGAAACTCATTAGGATTGGCTACATTAGGGGTGTGTGGCCTAACATGCAAAGGAGTTCCTGCTACAAAGAAGCCCTGGGTAAATAGAATAAGAAGCAAAAGGTGGGTGTGGCTGGATGAGCACACTTCTGGTAACATGGGGGTGCGGCCTAATATGCCAATGAGTTCTGCAGTATGGGGTGTGGCCTATTATGCTAATGAGTTCCTGCTGGGCTTTTCCTACAAAAAAAGCCCTGGACCTAACCTTGATCCTAAACCCCCGGCCAACCCATTCAGCCACCTCGAAGGCTTCCTAAGGTGTCAGCTGGCACTGCTCACGAACTGTCAAGCACACCTTCACAGGCATGAGGGCTAGAAATTTGTTTCGTTTTAAAAGGAAACCTGAGATCCTCAAGCAGCTGAACTCTGTTCTCAACACTGCATTCTGTGAATTTTCGAGCTCTTGTGGACCTCAGGACTTGCCCCACCGCAAGCGCACGTTCTGCGAGTTATTTGCCGTCACTTGCTTTCAGGCAAGAGGCTCGTTATGAGGCACACCTGGCCGTCAAAAATGGTGCTCAGGGGGAGGAAACGGCATCACATCATGAAGTCAGATGTCTAAGTGCAGAGCTCTTTCACCTTCTCACCTGTAATAATTTTAAAAACACCCTTCACGTTCTCGGACTGCAATTGACTTGGGTAAATCCAGCACAAGACGGGAGAGCTCTTCCAAAAACTTTAAAAGCATCTTTCCCTCAGCTGACGAAAGGTGTGGGGAAACAAGGCTTGAGTGGAGAGGGAGGAGGAGGGGACCAAACGGAGGCCCAAAAAGCAGCACTGCTGCCTGACAAGTCCTGCCCAGCTACAAAAAAAGGATGGGCTGATCGTTGCCAGGGCTCTTTTTGTAGAAAAAGCCCAGCAGGAACTCATTAGCATAATAGGCCACACCCAACAGCAGGAACCCATTAGCATATTGGGCCACACCCCTGACAGCACAGCTCATTAGCACATTAGGCCACACCCCCACGTTACCAAAAGTGTGGTCATCCAGCCACACCCACCTTTTGCTTGTTATTCTGTTTATCTTGTTTGTTGTCAAAACCCAGGGCCTTTTTTTGTAGCAGGAACTCCTTTGCATGTTAGGCCACACACCCCTAATGTAGCCAATCCCAATGAGTTCCTGCTGTTGGGTGTGGCCTATTATGCTAATGAGTTCCTGCTGGGCGTGGCCAACTTGGGAGCCAGCCGGAACTCCGTTCCTGTGCGTTCCTGCCCCAAAATAGCCCTAGTTGTATCTGAGCAGATCTAATTGCCTACCTGAAATCTCTCATTAAACCTGTAAGCAACAAATTAGCAGAAATTAAGGGATATCTTAAGAGCGACGGCTGCAACTGCAGACACAGCTGTGGGAGTTCGGCTCTCCAGTAGGAGATTAAGGAACTCCCAAAACATTGAAATGCTTCCATGTGATACGGGGTCCAAGGCCAGGAGGCCAGATGGCACCGGAATAATTTATATTTTTGTGGCAGACTTGAAAAGGTGGATAGTTCCAATCCAGCTACATTCAAAACACTTCAGCTGGAAGAAAGGGTGTGGCTGCCCATGACTGAATGTGCTCACAGGATCGGGCCTTCATTAGACAAACATTCTCGATACTTCAGGGATAAGGTCAAGGTAAAGGTTTCCCTTGCTCGAAAGCCAGTCGAATCCGACTCTAGGGTGCAGTGCTCAACTCCGTTTCCAAGCCGAACAGCCAGCGCTGTATGAAGACATTTCCATAGTCATGTGGCCAGTATGACTAGATACTGAGGCGCACGGAATGCTGTTACCTTCCCACCGAAGCGGTATCTATTTATCTACTTGCAACTTCTTGCTTTCGAACTGCTAGGTTGGCAGGAACTGGGGCCAGAGACGGGAGCTCACTCTGTCGCGCGGCGCTCGGGTCTCGAACTGCTGAACTACCGACCTTCCGGTCGGCAGTTCAGCGTCTTAACCACTGAGCCACCACAGCCCCTACTTCAGGGATACTGTGGCTTAAATTTTACACCACAGATCTAAAGAAAATATTTGACAAAAGAGGTAAGAGAAAAAGGCACACTCTCCTTGTAAGACACTGAAATCCAAGTCTAATGAAGACGTTTCTGTGGAAACTTTCTGGAAAAGACAGCCACTCAAACCAGTCACAGAGCCAATGAGGAAGAGAAACAAAAAAAATATCACTGGAATCCTTCCTCCGAGCTGACTTATCCACAAAGGCTCAATTCTCTCGACAAGCAATACTGAATATGGGCCCCGGTCACATGGGCCGGATATCGCAGGGGGGAGGCGTGGCTAATTGCCCCGGCGCAGTTTGATCCGCGATTATGCGATCAGACGCGCCGGCAGCACACCACGGGTCCTTCCCTCCGCGCCGGCGGGTAAACGAGGGTGGCGATCACACGCCGCTCCTGCAGCGCGGCAAAGAAGCGGCACGGCACGATCACACCAGCAATGGCTAGGCGCCGCTGCCATGACAAACAGGGTCATTTCTTTCTTTTTTTAAGCCGAAATGGCACTTTCGCTTTCCTCTTTGCGCGCATGCGCCGTTGGGGGCTTGTGCGCATCTTGTGGAGACTTGGGGGGGGGGAACCCTGTTTGCGAAGGGACATGGGCTGGCGCCAGATGCCACCACCGGAAACGCGATCAGACGCCCGCCCTTGCCCCGCGGTCTCTGGAAACTAGTACCTCGGATGTACTAGTTTTTAACTCCGCATCTTCGGCGGGAAGCCTCGGGTTCGCCACGGGAGCTCTACGCTTCCCAGATGTTGCGGTGTGATTGTGCCAGGAAAATCCGCCTATCTTCCGTCTCTGTAGCATGGCTAATACTCCATGTGACCGTAGCCATGGTCTTCCAGCTTTTGAAAGCCCTTCAGCTTATAGTGCTTTGCATTTCCCTCAGCTGGAAGAAAATACCCCCAGAAAAGAGCACCTCAATAATCAACCCGGGCTTTCAAGCAAGAGGCTCCAGTAATGAGGCACGCCTGGCTGTCAAAGGAAGTTACATGACTCTCAGTTTTGACTCTCAGTTTTGAAAACGTAATTTCAGTATTAGATGTTGAGGAGGAGGAGGAGATAGGATTTGTGCCCCGCCCTTCAATTGGAGTCTCAAAGCGGCCTTTCCCTTCCCCTCCCCACAACAGACACCCTGTAAGGTAGGTGGGGCTGAGAGAGCTCTGACAGAAACTGCCCTTGAGAGAATAGCTGTGAGACAAGGTCATCCAGCTGCTGCAAGTGGAGGAGTGGGGAATCAAACCTGGTTCTCCCGGATCAGAGTCTGCGCACTTAAACACCACATCAAACTGGCTCTTGATTTCATTTTTGTCAAGGGTAGATTTCATTTTTGTCAAGGGAATCCTAAACAAAGAACTCTCTGTTCACGGTATGCTCCTAGCAAGAACCAGCTGACCTTCTTAGAAGACACTGTCTGCTGATGACACAGTACTATATCTATCACCATTTAAATGATCTTTGTCAGTCGTTAAGAAGTCCCTAAGCCTATCATCAGGCTTCACGATAAACCTCATCAACCTCTCTCAGGACGTCCAAACAAGTAATTTTCAATGGTTTAGGAAATCATGCAGACATTTGGGGTGGAGGGAACTCCTAATCTGCAAAAATTAAATCCAAACTATCACCCAATAGAGTAAGGACTGCTCAAGATTTTAAGAGACCTGGCACATATAACGTACTGTGGCTACCAAAAATTCAATTAATCAATTCTTGTTCTATTTTCAAATACTTCCAGTACAGATTCCCCACAAAATGTTTACAGAATAGCAGGCTATGTTAAGCAAATTTATCCAGTAGATAAGTTTTATTCACGGCCACTGACCAACACATAAACCGATGACATTTTGTAACATGGGTAAAAGATATCACATTAAAAAAGGAACAGAATTTTAAGACTGGTTCTATAAAAAAACACCATAAAAACCATAATGGTTAAAATTAATAAAACTTAATTTTAATTCTCCTCTTTTAGAGCTACTATAGATTTTCTAATTCTTAGGGCAAGCCATCCGAACCTAGCCACCCGATAAGTAACTTCTGCCTGGCTATCCAACAGCAAATTTCTAATTTATCCAGTAACATCCCCCAAAATCATTATAAACTTTAAGATACCCTAAAGAAAAAGGAGGTCTGAACCTCCCCAACTTGCACCTTCATTCTGAGGCTTTACAGTTGAGTAATACCCTGCAATAATCCACACACACACCACGGACAAATCCCAAAATCTTTTAGCAACGGGGGGAAAGCTAATATCAACAGATTAACATATTTACTTTTTCCTGAACACAATTCTTTAAAAGAAGAAACTAAACCAAGATTTAGCAGGCAACAAGAAAATATTCTGGTTTTAATACCTCCAGCTACAGCATTTATAAATGTCATAAAGGTCTTTCTAAGGCCAATAGCTTTCTTTAAAAACCTGATTTCTGATTGGCAACTGAATAGCGAGAATATAATTTCCTTGCTCTATGAAATACAGGAGTTTGAAATAAACTTTCCACATACAGGTTGAGATGAGCAAGAATGGGCACAAATATGGAATATGTATCCACTTTGTTTGTCCTCTCTCAACATTAAAGAATGGTTGTATCAGAATATGAGTATTTCCTCCAGTATACACTACTCTAGTACTAAACCCAGAAGCAGTGCTCCGGCCAGATGAAAGCCAAGGAGTTAGGGGGTTAGATTCCGGGAGCCGTCTTCTTTTCCACTCCTTTTGGTTATGGAGTTTTCCTTCCGGTATGGGCAGGCGACAGCCATTAAAACAAAAATATTTATCAAGGGTTAAGCGATTATTCCATCTTGGTCCACTGCATGTGAAGGTGGTTTGGAAGAGGATATAAATGGTAGCTACAGTGCACAAAGGGAAAGAGGAAGAGTTACCAGTGGTGCTCAAGTAAGGAGAGACGGGCAAGGTCGACGAGGAGGGACTGGACCAAAATTTATAATTTATAATTTCCCCATTTGAAAGGGGGGGGGGGGTTCTTCGGGAGAAAAAACCTCAAGCCACATCAGCAGCCTAAACTCTTCATATTCCTTTTAGGAAGACCTTTTTTAAAAAGGCAATTTGATGCAATTCAGTGTGTTTAAATTCATGCCTAATTTAATAGCCCTTTTATTTGGTATTTTGGTCTTGGCTGCTTTGCACGTTTATATTTTTATAGCTGTAAAATCTGGGACGGGGTGTTGGGATTGCATGCTTTAATGAAGTGCTTTGGAAGCCAATACCAAAAAAGCACAGCGGCAAAGAAATTTACACCTAGACCTATTATTGAGACATAAGAAGAAGAGATTGGATTTATACCCCGCCCTTCACTCGGAGTCTCAGAACGGCTTACAAACACCTTTCCCTTCCACTCCCCACAACAAGCACCCTGTGAGGTAGGTGAGGCAGAGAGAGCTCTTTCCAGAACTGTTCTTGAGAGAACAGCTCTGAAAGAATTTATGACTGACCCAAGGTCATCCAGCAGCTGCAAGTGGGAGTGGGGAATCAAACCCGATTCTTCCATATTAGAGTCCACGCATTTAACCACTTCACCAAACTGGTGTATGTTCTGCAGGATCTATCTTTCTCTATGCCAGAATTATATATCCGTCTTCACAGTCTTAGCCCCTTGTTGGATATAAGGGATTCGTGTCCCCTTCTCTCCTTCGTATTATTTCAACTATCTCCCTCCCCACCACCACCACGCTGGACTCTCTCTGGGGCACAGAACCCAGTCAAGAACACACCTTGCGTTTGAGACAGCGGCGCTTCACACACTTCCACTGGCGCTTCATGCCCGGCTTCTGCCTCCGCAGGCAGATGTAACAGCTACCGCAGTCTTCGGTGATTTTGCAGGCCTGACACATCCCGCACTCAGGACCCTGCAAAGAGGGGGTGGGGTGGGGAAAGGGGGGGAGAGACCGTCAGCCTTCCAACACCTGGGCAGAGGAGGGGGAGGGGGAGTCCAGGCTGAGAATAAGGAACGGCAGGAGAACTGGAAAGGGACCCAAGGGAGGGATAAAGCGGGGAGTAGCCGGTACCTTTATGACAATCCTCAGGCATCGTCGCAGCAGGCATTTGATGCCAATGCGGAGCTCGGGGCTCTTGGCTCGCACGACACACACTGTGCAGATGCCGCAGTCCTGAGACATCTGGCAGGCTTGGCACACCCCACAGCCAACTTGCTGCAAGGGCAGAGGGGGGTTGGGGTGAGCAGGGATCCAGGGAAGGCAACTTCGTGAACCCAAAAAGGCACGCTTCTCGAGCCCAACCAGCCAGGCTACGTCCGCCGAGTGAAAAGGACGGCTTCGCCCGGATCGCCCCCTCCTCACTGCCCCAAAAGCCGTGTGCAAAAGATGTCTCCCGCAGAGTCAGAATCGGGGCCAGTGGCTAGCAGAAGCTCTCCGGAGTCCCAGACCCAAGAAAAGATCTGGCCCAGAAGCTGAAGGTCCTTTAATTCAAAGGTCCCTGGTACAAATGTGGGTATTGCTGTCATGCAAAACATGTCCTCTGCCAGAGTGGTATGGCCCCTCCCTGAAACACCAACATCCCAATAGTCAGCTTTTACATGCAGCTCCCAGTAGACTCCTAAGCCAGGGACTGACCATACCCACATTTACTCCCGCTTTCTGCAACGATTAAGCATCAGGCACTCCGGACCTTTCCCTACGCCATATAACTGCCTCCCCGAAACAAAGCCCGGAGGCCCCACCTCAGCCCCACTGACCCACCAAGAACTGGTCACACATTGTGGTACCTCTCGCTCAGGCATTTTGATTTCAAGTTGTTGGGGTTTTTTTTTTTAAGTGGCTGTTGCCGGCTTGGGGAAGGTGTTAATCGTGTCCTTCGGCCGATGAGGGAAGTGCCGATTAAAAGCCAACACTTCTTGCATTAACTGGATGTTAAACCATCCTCTTAAAAAAAACCCTTCCGTGTATGCACACAAAGGAGGATTTCAAAGTGCGAACGACGATGTGTGTTTTCAGCCAGGGCCTCTGGTCAGCTGACTGATCAGTACCTTTTAAATCCCTGCATGCCAGCTCCATGAGAGAGATATTGGGGTGGGGGTGTGCCATTCGTTAAAGAAATCCCATTCTTGCACGGACAGGGTTGGACCCAGACTAAACTGGCAAGCTGCACCACTTCCCTCCTCTTGTGTCGTTCCTCGGGGTCCCCTATCCCCCGGGAGCACCATTTCACGGAGGACAGTGGGGCGGCAGTGGGAGGAGGGAGGCAGGAGAATTCCATTGTGCTGGCGGCATCTTTAGGCTGGATCGGGCCCACTGGTACTTTTTCTGACCAAAGAAACTGTCAGGGTGCCATCGTTCGAGACCAGGATTGAAGGGACAAAATGTATGGATAAGCCCTAGGTCTCACCTTGTAATATCTCTGCTCCCGGTTGAAGTCTCTTCTCTGAGCTGAACGGGGTGGGAGAAGGGAGGGGGGGGATAAAATTAAGATTTGAGAGAGAACGAGACCAGCCCTACTGAGGAACTCTGCGTGTGCAGAAAAGAATCCAAGTTAGGGGTAAGCTAAGAGAGAAAAGTGTGGGGGAATCGACGCCAGTCCGATGCTCCCACACCCAGCGTCTTGCCCCTGCTGTCTACTGACACGGAAGGGACACAAGGCCTTAAGCAGACTGGGACCAACATATCTACGGCCCGTCTCCTCTGTTATGTCCCTGGAAGGGCATTGTGCTCCTTGGACAACAACATGATGGTGGTCCCTGGTCCCAAGGACATCTGGCTGTCCTCGACCAGGGCAAGGGACTTTTTGGTCCTGGCCCCAACCTGGTGGAACTCTCTGCCTAATACCACCAGGGCCCTGCGGAACCTTTTGCAATTCTGCAGGGCCTGCGAGGCAGAGATGTTCCGACAGGCTTTTAGTTGAGGACAGTGACGGTTTTTACGGCTACTGCCAGCTTAAGGGTGTTTGGAAACATCTCCCCCCCCCCCCCCCCCCCCCCCCCCCCGCCTGTGAAATTGCCAGCAGCCTGTAACACAGGATACTACGGATACTATTCGCCATCTGTTTTTTAAGTAGGGATGGAGTGAGATGATAATAATAATAGTAATAATAGTAATAAGAAGAAGGAAGAAGAAGGAAGAAGAAGGAAGAAGAAGAAAGAAGAAGAAAGAAGAAGGAAGAAGAAGGAAGAAGAAGGAAGAAGAAGGAAGAAGGAAGAAGAAGAAGATATAACTACTGCAGTGCTGAGATTGTCAATGTCCTTCGCTAATAGAATACTGGTGCCTTTAACACGCCTTCTCACAACAGCAAAAAGGCTTTGCCATCTTGCCCTACGGCCTTTTATTTTACTAGACAGAGCTGTATCCTACCCCCTTCCTCAAAGGTCAAGATGGCTTACAGAGCTGAAAAACACCACCATTTGGTGCCTGACCTCCCCCCCCCCGCCGCCCCGGGCACCAACCTCTGCAGTCGGGGCAGAGCCAACGGCAGCGCCTCTGGGATGGGAGCATCACTCCTGGGAACTGGCCTTGACAGCTGGCACAGCACCTGGAAGGAGGAAAGATGTCAAGGGTTAAGCAGAGGCAGCTCCATCGCTCATCGGCAAGGCATCTTTAGCCCTACTAGGTTGGCTGTGCCGAAAGAAAGCTGTCCTATAACACAGCACGGCCAGGCTAGACTCCCTGGCAGACTGCGAGTGGGCAAGAAGCCACTGCACGACTATCTGCAAAAAAGGGACCCCCAGGAAGAGTGCCCGACAAATGGATGCTTAAAAAAATGCTTGTGGGATGTTATGGTACCCAGAAAGGGGGAGAAATCAGGGGGATGTGTCTGCCAGTGGCCTGAGACCTGAGCTGAACTGAGCTTCTGCTTCCCCTCCTGTTGCAGGTATTGAAGCCTGGACACAGCCAGAGGTGCGAGCCTTTTGGCCTTCCTGGATCTTGGATAGCAGCCTATGACCTTGCATGAGCCCACCCAGCGAATCCAGGATCAGACCAAGCTGTGCTTTCACCTTTCATTTCCCCCCTGCTTAAGTTGTATTTTGTTCGGTGCTGGCGGAAACGGCTGTCAAGTCACAGACGACTTATGGCGATCCCTCATGGGGTGTTCAAGGCAAGAGACAGGTTTCTTTTTATTATATTTTTTTATTTCAGAAACAAATTAATAACGTAAGAGGGGTACAGAAGGGAAAAAAGGAGTTATATAGGGATTCTGAAACAATTATAGTTATACAGGCTATATTAAGCAAAGAGGTAAAGAGTTACTTCTCCCCAGCATCCCCTTCATTAGAGTTTTTAAGACATTTTCTACAATAATTTCATGATTGATACATATTCTATATTGCATATTTCATCACCGCTACGTACTTGCTATAACTTTAACACACCAAAATTTGAAGAATTGATATTCACACTTATCCTCCTCCTTTCTCTATACTAAACTACATTTATATGCCTTACAATACATTATAGACCATTTCTGAACTGTTTCTCATTCTAAGTTTATCTCCTGCTTGCATAATTGACCCTCCGCCTCAGACATTTTCTACAAAACTTTCATCATTAATACATATTCTGTTCTACATATTTCATCAATACGACATACTACATGCTAACTATAATTCTAAATATACCAAAGTTTGAAGGGAAATCTATTATCTACCTCACAATAAAAAATAAGAAATATTTTATTCAAAATCCACTTCCTTGTACATTTATATTCAAATCTGTTCCCCTTCTTTTTCTGCATTATATTACATGTGTATGCTTTACGCTACATTTATAGACCTTTTTTTTTTTTTGGTATTTTGTGTGTGCGCGCGCATGCATGTCTGGAAGTCATGGTGACTTCTGGCGACCCCCTGAGGTGCTAGGACATTTCAGAGAGGTGGCTTGATATTGCCTGCCTCTGCGTCCTGGCCCTGGCATTACTTGGAGGTCTCCCTTCCAAGTACTTGCCAGGGTCAACCCTGCTTAGTTTCTGAGATCATTTTTCAATTGTTTCTTATTCTAAGTTTGTCTCCTGTTTGCACTCCCTCTTCTCAGATTTCTGTTTCTCAAATAAGTGGTTCGTTTCTCATACAAGTGGTTCATTTCGCCATTACTGCATAATCAGCGAGTTTGTTTTCCCACTCTTCTAAGCTTGGACAGAAGTCTGATTTCCATTTTGCTGCATAAATAATTCTAGCTGCTGTCACCATATATTTAAATATCTCTTTCAAAGCTTTTGGTAATTTGTTGGGCAATATTCCTAATAACATATTCTTAGCTTCATATGAAATTTGAATTTTAATATATTCTGCATTTCCCCATGTATTTCCATCCAATATCTTCTTGCTTTTTTATAAGTCCACCACATATGGTAGAATGTTCCATCTATGTCTTGACATTTCCTGCATTTCCCTTCATAATTTTTGTCTACTTTCTCAACGTCCTTCAGAGTAATATACCATCTGAAGAACATTTTATACCAAACTTCACTTAGCGCCTGACTGGCTGTGAACTTAAGTGCCTTTTTCCATAACTGTTCCCACTGATGTATAAATATCTGCTCCATAAAATTCTGCTTCCATTTAATCATACATTTTTTCACTTGTTTTTCTGTTTCTAGCTGCAACAATAACTTATACATCCAATGTAATAGATGATCTTTTTGTTTTAAAGTTAGTTGTTCAAATTCAGTCATCTCTCTTATAGAGATCTACCTTCCATATTAGTAATCTTCTTTAATCTTGGAACTGATTGGTAATATAGTAATCAGGGTGGATAAAAATCAGTGATTTTTTAAAAAAATATTAAAAATCAGATTTTTAGAATTTAAATTGGATTTTTAAAATTTAAATTTTATTTTTTAATAAAATGCTTTTTGAGGAAAAAATGCTTTTTGAGGAAAAATCTATCTAAAGAGTTTTCTATTTAAGATACATTATAGTCCAAAGGTTACTCATCATGAAATTTGAATTAGTTTTTAATTATGTAGCATGAGGCTATATATTCATGCAATGTTTAATTTTTTTGGTAAACAAATTCCATTAATCCATTCACAATGTCATGCATTTCTAGAGGTTTCTGTAACACTATTGGGCAATTTTTCTATCTAGAAGATATTATCACAGATGCTTGGTTTTATAGTTCTCAAAATTGTAAATTTGTGTCTGCAGAGATCACTAGCCTCTTCTTCACAACAAAAATATTATAAAACAATTTGATTATTGTTAATGATTATTTTTCTTCTTCCAAAAAAGTACAGCAGAAAAATTGTCCAAATATGAACGATTAACAACCTATTAAATTGGAGATCGTTTACCTTGCAATGATTTCATTATTATATATTTCAAGTGGTAAATAACCAATCATTAATTTTCTGATATAACTAAAACTAACCTGAAAAGTTATTATACTAAAAAGAAACCTTCATCTGGGTTGCAAATATGGCCAGTAAAAATGAGTTTTTATGTAGACAACCATGATTTAAATCGCGATTTCGATTTAAATCAAATCCACCCTGATAATAACCAATGAATATTAATTCCTTCATCTTTAATATCTTGCCATGACTTAAGTTTCCCCTCGGCATTTACCATGCTGCCATATGTTAAGAAACCACTTTTGTTTCTCATATTCTTATCATGGTAAGCTTCTATTGAAGACGTAAGTAGAAAATTTGAAGGACTCGATACGATTTTTTGTGGTTCCAAAACTGTTAGAACCACATCATCTGCCTAGCTTGTCATTTTAACTTCTATATCATCCACTTTTATTCCTTTAATCCTTGTATCTGTGGCATGTTCCTTTTTTGATCGAAATTGCTTCTATTAATTTTCCATTTATTAAAATCTTTGCTTGTTGGTTCGAGTATATAGCTTGCATCCAGTTCCAGAATTCCAGGCCATATTATGTTGTCAAACGCTTTCTCTGCATCCAAAAATAAAAATGCTGCTTTATTTCTTTTTTTATTCACAAATTCAATTGCATCAATTATAAATCGTATATTAAATTGTGTATTATCTTTCATGTACCTCTTTGGGTACAAAGCCTATTTGATCGGTGTGTATTAAATTTGGCATGCATTTTCTTCATCTTTCTGCCATTATCGTAGCGAAAATCTTATAATCTACATTCAGTAAAGAGATAGGGCTATATGTTTGTGGTAACATTGCATCACTGCCTTCTTTGTATATTACCTTGCCACGTCAGAGGTACTGTCTTTCCTTCTTTTATTTCATTCATAACTTTTTCTAATAGTATCATTAAAACTTCTTCAAAACGTTTATAACACATTGCTCTTAGGCCATCCAGGCCTGGTGTTTTATCCTTTTTCATATTTTTTATTGTCTGGAAAACTTCTTGCGTTTTTATTGTTTGATTTAGGACTTTTCTGTGTTCTGGTGTGAACTTTACAGTTGAAATATCTTTTAAATATTCTTTAAAGAGACAGGTTTCTTAAGTATCTTTAGTGCCATCAAGGCAGAGCCAACTTATGGCAACCCCGTAGGATTTTCAAGGCAAGAGACAACTGTTTTGCCATTGCTGCCTCTGCACAGTGACCCTGGACTTCCTTAATGGTCTCCCATCCAAGTACTAACCAGCGCGGGCCCTGCTTAGCTTCCGATGTCTGACGAGATTGGGCAAAGCTGGACCATCCAGGTAAGGACGTATTATGTTTATATTTTGATATTTTTGTAAACCAGATTGGGGGCCCCCTTGGGGAGAGAAACAGGGTAAAAATGTCTAAATAAATAAGTAGGCTTTGGAGTCTACTTAAAGTTCAGCCCCACCAAAAGTCGTGGCCTCATCCGAATCTCTGGAGAGAGCAAAAAGTGTATACAGAAGCCTGGGCACCGAATTCACATCTCCCCATGTCCTCCTAGACACTGTTAAAACTCCTAGATACCAAGAGAGCCGATCTACATTAAGACATTCCTGCTTGTCCTGACCTGGATAGCCCAGGTGAACGTGATCTTATCAGATCTCAGAAGCTAAGCAGGGTGGACCCTGGCTAGTATCTGGATGGAAGACCTCCAAGGAATACCAGGGTTGCTATGCAGAGGCAGGCAATGGCAAACCACCTCTGTACACCTCTTGCCATGAAAACCGTATCGGGTCACCATAAGTCAGCTGTGACTTGACAGCAAAAAAAAAAAAGAGAAACCAACAAGTGCAGAAACCATCTCGTCACCAGGCAAAACTCCTAATGTGTTTCAAATATGGCAGCTCTTCCACAGACGAAACAAAATATGAAAGCAGCCATCATCAGATTACAGATCAAGGGTTCCTCAATGTTGTCCAGCCTTTAGGCATATGAGCACCACCACCAAAGTGTGTTATCTCTTGTGGGGTGAGCCACAAAAGGTTGGAAGGTTCCACATATCAACCTCTGGCAGGCAATAGCTCTTCAAGATCTCAGGCAGTATCTCTCAATAGCAGACACCGGTAATGGTGTGCTCTTTCTACTCATCTGAGCTTATTCTATTCTTTTCGTTGTACGAAATGCTGTGGGATAAACTAAAACACTGAGGAAAGGGAAGATAATATGGAATAGGAGAGGGCGGAGAAGGAGATTTCGAAAACACCCTTTTCATTCCTGACCAAGCACTGCAATTCACAGTGCCAATGAAGTCACACTGTCATCTAAGGCAACCTTCCTCAGAGTAGGGGCGCTTTCTGTCAAGGCGCTGCCTAATCAACTTAAAACGAACATTAAAATCCACATACGCCTGCCCAAGAATAACATTTCAACCATTCACAGTTGCAACACACTTTGCTTTCAACTGAAGAGAGCTGTGCAGGGTGGATCAGGAACAGCTAACACTCTCAGAAGTGCTGGAGAGGGAATGTATGGGCAAACAACCAGGTTCTTGAAGCTTATGGGGACCGGGAACGGGACAGCAGTTTAGACCTCCACCGATCTTTGCACTTCTCCAATACTTTCCAGGTACAGAAGATCAGCATTTTGTGCATTTTAAGCTCTGGCAGGATGCCACTGGGACAGACGTTCACAAAGTTCTACTCTGCAGGACTGAAAGACTGCCAGCAATGGATCTTCCAGCCTTTGCATTGAGGGTACCAAGGAAAAGAAGCCATACATTGCCACAAGGAGGAAGAGGGTGACAAAAAAAGACTCACGCAATAGTTTCCTCGGGTGTGATTTCTAGCATTGTCGCATCTCCCGCTTTGCCCTCAGCAAGGATGGGGGCAGGATGTTTCCGACGTCGTCGTTTGTGGGGTTTGGGGGTTAACGGATCCACGGGGGCCAGAGGCTCTGGCTGCTGGGCTGGAATACTGGCAGGGGTCCCGATCGGCATCTCCAGCTCAAGCTGTGGAGGCTTGTCGTCCGGAGGCGGTTCAAATTCCTGCAAGTCAGGAGGTTTCTTGAGTGGAGGGGTGGCTTCTGGCAGAGAAGGGAGTCGCTTCTTGCTACCCTTTTTGACCTACGGGGAGGAGAGACAGATGAGACCATCAGCCACATGATGCACATTGGGCAATACCAAGCAATAGAGTTGTCAACATTTAGGCTTCTGACAACTACTCTAGGACAGAAAGACAGCAGCTGGAGGAGATGCAAGCTTCTCCTTGACTCTGGTGCAACACAGGGGGCCAACACACAGGAGGTCCACTTTATAGAAGTCTCCATTAACCTCTCAATGTGTTGTCAGAGGAGGCTGGGGGGCCATATGTTCAGTAAGTGAACTCTTTCCTTTCCAGAAGCTCCTTTATCCCCTCTCCTTTCTCTTGGCTTTCCTTCAGTCCCAACCCCAAGGACCTTTCAACCGCTCACCAGACCAACGAGGCATTTCTGCTACCTCGTTCCTTTCCTACCTCTGCCACAGGCTAAGAGAAAAAGTATTAATGGACAGAGCAGCTGTCTTTGCTCTCTCTCAACCCTACAAACCCAAGATCACATCCTTGTTCTTGGTATTAATCTGAAAACCTATGACCTGTGTACTTATTATCATCACTGTGGATCAGAACACTACCTTAGCCAATAACTATGCATGGGGAAGGGGATCCTGCCCTTCCTATAGCCCCTTTTAACTATGCCAAATGTGTGAGGTTATGACAAAAGGCAAATAAACTCATGCTAAGTGTGCTCAACTTACACTTCAGCCACAGTGAAGTCTGAGAAACACGATTCATATGCTAAATTTGAGTCTAGTAGCACAACAGAGACCAACCAGATTTAAGGAGTATGAGCTTTGCATTCAAAAATCGGCATCTGACAAGGGGAGCTTTGACTTTTGAAAGCTCGCACCCCAAAAATCTTGTTGTTCCCTAAGATGCTACTGGCCTCAAATCTTGCTGTTCTACTGTAGACCAACCCAGCTATCTTCTGATACGTGACTGATACGGAAGTTTAAAATGTACTCCAGGTGTTGTAAGTCAGTCTGTGCTCAGTGACAGCACAGATTCCTCAGATGAAGAGCTGCCTGCAGACAGCCCTCAGCTAGTAATCAAACAACCGGCTGCAGCTGACTCTGAGCCAGGAGGAGAGCAAGAAGAGATCAGGTTACCAGCTGATAAATCTGAAACTGAGCCAACACCTTGTAGTTCTGAAGCAGTAAACAAGGCTTCTGAAGCCACTCCAGCCCACCTAGCTCACCCACACCCTGCAGCACCAACACTGCCAGAGGTGTGCAGAGTTGCAGGAAAGGAGGAGTGTGAGACTCATGGCCCATTGCCAGCTGTCAACTGATGAGACGGATTAGTACATTTCAGGATGACTGCCAAGGAATGGGCTGGGAGTGTAACTTGTTAAGACTTGGCTATAAAATCAACCAGGAGAAGCAGCAGTTATGTGGATGCAACAAGTACACATTACTACTGAACCACTGTCCTTATTACCGGACCACTGGAACCTTGACCCTTGCACTGGACCTGACTATCAGCTTTTCTGGAACCTTTAACCTTGGACCAGACTTGGACTTGCTGCCTGGATCCCTTGACTGGACTTCGCATACCTGCTCTCTGGAACCCCTTTTGGACTGGACCCTGTTTACTCTTTGCAACCTTGCCCGTGACCTGCTGCCTTCTGGGAAGGCTGCATCAGTACACCAGGTGTTTCCTTACCAAAATATGTCACCACAGGGACCTTATTTCCTTGTACTCACCTACACAGAAGCAGCCTCCAATCGCAAAAACGCAGTCATGCTTCTGGCATTCTCTCTTCTTCAACCCCCCCCCCAACATATTGTTTCCCAGGCATTGTTTAACCCATTCATCACACAGTTTCAGCCCCAGTCTACATGCTCACCTTCCGATGTCTTTCTATAGGGGGTGGAACCGGTGGAGCAGGCTGTATCAGGAGAAAGCAAGCAAAGCAAACGGTTTGGTTCTAAGCTGTAATATCTAGCTTCCCTAACAATTAATTCTGAGTTCTGGAAGCTAGCATGGTCCAAACAAGATATGAAATCATGGTATGCGCTAATCTAATAGGCCTGTAATTCTAGACTTCACAATAAAACTGACAAATAGCAGGCTGGAATATATCATCAGAGCACCAAGTTTGCACAGACACAGAAAGGGGACACCTCGCCCAAGCAAGCAAAGAGAACGCATTTAGCTCCCTCTCCAGCAATGTCCTTAAAATCCATGGTCCAAGTGACTACAAGAAGTCACCTGGACATCTACCCTCTATGACGAATGCAATTGCAGGTGGCCAGTTCACTTATATAAACCTCCTCTGCTACCTCAGCCAATGCTAATCCAGGATCAGTACCTCGGCACCAGGCTCAATGAAAACCCCTTTCTTGAAATCAAAGTCAGTCAGGTCTCTTGAACACCCCAGCAACCGCATCAGCTCCACTCTGCTGCGAATCTTCTCTCCTCGGGGGCTAGGAGAAGAGAGAAACAGCTGTTACAGATGTTTAAAAGTATCTGGATTCTTTTTTAAAAGTGAAGGTTACAACCAGTGTTCCCTCTAAGCTGTTAGCGTGAGCTGACTCACAGTTTTTTTAGCCTCCGGCTCACACATTGTTGTCTTAGCACAGTAGCCAGAATCGCTCGCTCACAACTTTAATGCCAGTAGCTCACAAAGTAGGATTTTTGCTCACAAGGCTCCACAGCCGCCCTGAGCCTAGTCGCGGGGAGGGAAGGGTATAAATAGAATAAATAAATAAACAGCTTAAAGGGAGCATTGATTACAACTCCTCTTCAGGTTCCTCTGAAGATGTTCGTAACAGAGCAAAAAACTGGTCTCAGTAAGTGGGCTGAGAAGGCTATTTTAAAAAAAATATCTCTGGATGCTAGGGCTCCCAGTGTGGATTTCTCAGACTTGAGGAAGGTGAAGTTTCCTTGCTGTTAAACTATAGCTCATTGCTGTGCATAGCAAAATAGGAATAACCTCAACAGCAGTAACAAAGGGCCTACCACATCCTCTACAAAGAAGAAACTATTAGAGCCAGAAGGATCCTCGAAACAGGGCAATACACCTTGCTGCGGCCGCAGGGAGAGCCCAACATGGCACCCATGTTATGGTTGCATCTTGAGTTACCCCCGCTCCAGGGGTTGTCACCAATGACGCCGCTGGACAGCGTGGAACTGCCAATGGGCACCAACCTCCCAGCCCAGCTGGAATGACCACATGACTGCTGGCAGCTGGCAGACCTCTTCCCTGGCTCGGGCTGCAAAAGCCAGCACCCGGTAAGTTGGATTCAGTGCTTATTGCCAGTCAAGAGTCACCTGCTAACGCTAACCAGTTGCCAGATTGGTTTAGGCTTCCAGTGACCAAGACCATAAAGGAGGGTCACTCCTTGAGACTCAACAGAATCTGTAGCAAAAGGCAATTGCAGCCATCACTTATCTCTTTCACCTCATATGATGCTGCCTTATACAGAGTCAGACCATGGGCCAGTATTTTTTGTATTTATTTTTATTTACACCATTTATAGTCCACTTTTCTGACTTGGACTTAAGGTGTATTACACACAGAGAGAGTCAATAGAATCAATAGGATGGCGTATCCAGTAAACAATAAATAGGATTCAGGTTGGAGAACCAGTCAGCTACATGACTTAACATTAAACAGGCCAAACATTACATAGTAGGACTCCAGTTCCAGCAAGCTGTACACACACAGCCCCTAATAATTTCTCCAAGTTTGTCTATCGTTTAGTACAGTGCAACTCCATTGCTTGCGTAGAAAAGTCCTATTGAGTAATTATGTTTTACA
Source organism: Gekko japonicus (assembly GCF_001447785.1). Classification (NCBI taxonomy): domain Eukaryota; kingdom Metazoa; phylum Chordata; class Lepidosauria; order Squamata; family Gekkonidae; genus Gekko; species Gekko japonicus. The sequence continues at coordinate 346,060 of NW_015162521.1, read as the reverse complement.
TAGTTTCTAGAAGCCCAGGAGAGTGGGAGCCTTCCTGACCTCCTCAGGCAGACCATTCCATAAAATGGGGGCCACAACAGAACAGGCACTGATACGGACAAATTGCCGATTTTGTCCATTTGCAGGTTGACACCTGCAGAAAACCTTGCTGACTACTTTGACTGGCAGGGTCTCAGGAAAAGAGCCTTTCTGATATTTTTAAGTGGAGACACTGGGGACTGAACCTGGGGATTGAACCTGGAACCTGCATAAAAGCAGATGCTCTGTCATTGAACCATGAGCCCACTGCCAACAATTATTGGAAGGTCCGAGATGTACTGGGGTGGGAAGCGCCTCAAACCCGGTGGCAATTACAATCTTTCCTCGGGTTCACGAACTTTTATCATTCCTTTTTGCCCAACTTTGCCCAAGTTAGCCTCCCCCTCACGGACCTTCTGAAAACGAAAGGAAAAGGTCCGGAGGCTACACGACCGGGCGCTCCGCTTCCCTGGACTGCCGAGTGCCAGGAGGCGTTCAGGCGCTTGAAAGCCCTCTTCACATCGGAGCCGGTGCTGGCTCACCCCGATGAATCTAAAACGTTCATTGTGCAAACTGATGTTTCTGACGTGGCTGTGGGGGGGGGCATCCTGCAAGAGGGGGAGGATGGGCTGTTACATCCATTGGCATATGTGTCTAAGAAATTTAATGACTCTGAGAGAAATTGGTCAGTGTGGGAAAAGGAAGCGGGGGCAATAAAACTGGCGCTAACTACGTGGAGACATTGGCTGGAGGGGGCTCGGGTCCCCTTTGAGGTGTGGACGGATCACAAGAACTTAGAGACTCTCAAGACGCCCCGGTGCTTGAACACTAAACAACTGAGATGGGCGGACTTCTTCTCTAAGTTCCAGTTCACCCTCCATCATTTCCCGGGTTCGGCAAATTCGTTAGCTGACGCCCTCTCACGCCTCCCCCAGCATGACAGCCAACGGGAGGTCATCCTTGATTCGGTGTTCATCCCCTCCCACCTGGGCGGTGCGGTGACGACTCACAGCCAAGCTGTCGGCAAACCGGCCCCTCCACCAGCGAAGTCACCTTGGCCTCACGGGTTCAACTCCGCCTTCTCAGAGGCAGACCAAGAACTACTGGAAGGGGTGGGGGATTGTGTGCAGCAGGATAATGGCTGCTGGTATCATGGACATAAACTGTACGTGCCCCAATCACTCCGAAGGGAGGTATTGCAGTCAGTTCATGGCTCAAAATTAGCAGGACATTCTGGTTTCGTGAAATCTCTTCAACTCTTGCAGAGACAGTTCTGGTGGCCGCTCATGCGCAAGGATCTATCTTAGTTTGTTCAATCAGGCCAAGTGTGCGCCATGAGTAAGCCTCGTCCTGGCAAAGTCCCAGGACTCTTACAACCCCTCCCTACCCCAAGCTGACCTTGGGAGGTCATTTCCATGGATTTTATAACGGATTTACCACCCAGCAAATCTATGACTCTGATCTGGGTGGTGGTGGACCTATTTTCGAAACAGGCGCATTTCGTCCCCTTTGCTTCCCTGCCCACGGCTAAAGCGCTTGCTAAAGCATTCCTGGTACATGTTGTACGCCTCCACATGTTGCCAACCAAAGTGATATCCGACCAGGGCACGCAGTTCGTTTCGAAGTTTTGGGGTGAATTAATGAAGCTTATGGGGGTGGAAAGGGGTTTGAGTACTGCTTATCATCCAGAGATGGATGGGCAAACAGAAAGGGTTAATCAAACCTTGGAGCAGTACCTTCGGTGCTTTACGAACTATCAACAAGACGATTGGAATGAATATTGCTACAATAACACTTGCCATGCGTCGACGGGGATGTCCCCGTTTAAAGCTCTCTATGGTTATGACAGCCCGCCAGTTCCCTTCCTGGATGGGGGACTTGACGTGGGTCCTGGGGAGGCGGGGCTGTGGTACAAGAAATTATGGAATTCTTGACCCCTTTTGTGCAAAACCTTGGATGCGGCCAAGGAGGCTTACAAGACACAGGCTGACAAGAGAAGGGTGGAGGGTTGGGCTCTGCAGCCTGGGGGACTCTGTTTATGAATGAATGAATTTTATTGTTACGGCACCCAGCCAGCAAAAACTCTGTTTATGTATCTACTAAGAACATCCAAATGTTGCGCCCTAGCAGGAAACTGGGCTAGAAGTACATTGGGCCATTTAAAGTGCGCAGAGTGATTAATGATGTTGCTGTTGACGTAGAATTGCCTAAAAACCTGAGAAACTTGCATTCTGTATTTCATTTCAGCCTCCTGAAGAAAGATACTGGGTCCTGACCTTGGCGACAAGAACAATCAATTCCGCCGCCTATTTTGATCGAGGGCGAGGAACACTACGAAATTTCTAAAATTTTGGATTCTAAGCGCAAACGAGGAAAACTGTTTTATTTGGTGGAATGGAAAGACTTTGGACCCCAGCACCTCGAATGGGTGGAAGTAGGGGGTATTTGGGCCCCTCAATTGATACGCAGATTCCACCGGGAGTTCCCGGGTAAACCGGGAGATCTCCCAGAATGACCGGGAGAAACCTGGATTGGGGGGGGGGAGCTGGTTTTCGAGGGGGCAGTATGTCAGCTATGCTGCCATGAGTGTGATGTCTGTTTCTAATTGCTGTACATTCCTTCCCATGTGCTTAATTGCATCATAGCTGCAACACATATCTCTCAAGGCCGCTGGAGGAGTTGGTGTGTCTAGAAACCGTGAGAAGCTTTTCCCTTTTCCAGCTTCTGCAGTCGTTAGATATCTGCCAAATGCCCGCACGCGGGAACCCATCTAATTGGGTACTACGTGGGGGGGGGGGTGCATACGAATGCCCTATATCCTATTATGCGCATAGGTGACCCGCCATTCCGAAAGTGTTCATGTTACTGCATCTATGGCTTTTCAATAAAAGTAAAACCTTCTTGGAAGCGTGTACTTCGTTGTATTGCTGTGGATCCTGACAGGGAAGAAAAAAATCACCTCCCCCTTCTGTTTGGGAAAATCCATCTGCTCTTTGAGACTCCAGCTGATCAGCCACTCTTAAACTATGCCTTGTTGGTTCAAAATCTATGCCCACACCATTATCAACCTAACATCTGTAGCAACGTTTAAAAGTTGACTGGGGTAGGGGCTGAACCCGCTGAGATGGTGGCTTTTTAAAGGAACTGCCAGCAAAAAAAAAGGGGGGGGAGCTTTAAGGCTGAGCAGAATCAGCCAGAATGAGAGGGAGGGGGGTAATTAAGTGGAAGAAGCTACAGCATGGAGAGATTAAAGCACCAGAGTCAGTTTCAACCAGCGGTAAAGTTAGGAAAGCCAAGAGTGGCCAAAAAGATACGACTAAACAGGTCTGCTGGAGAGATTATCTCGGTCTCTCTGCTGTTGCTAAGAGGACCTTCTTTCTGTCTCGTAAATGCCAGCCATTTATTTAGACCCTGCTGACCCATGCTTCTGTGCAATAATATTTCAGAAAGGATCCAACTTCATGCGTTTAAAGAAAAGTTCTTCCTTAAATGCAGGAAATTAACTAGTGCACGATGATATAAATCTAGGAATTCTCTTGATGCACAATGGTAATATTACAGCAGGACTGCACCTTTCAGATAGTACAAAAGAGCTGACTAGCGTGCCCGGCCAGAATTTGTGGACCCTTCCCTCAGGAAGCAACTATGAAAAATCAGGGTGGAAGGATTCAGTACAAATTAAGGAAGGATGTCGGGTACCTGTTCCCTTGCCTGACTCTTCAGTTCAGTTTATTTTGATACAAGATCAACTCGAAAAGTATTAATAAAAACAATTTAGAAACTGCCACATACAATACCAAGACCAATGAAATGGACTTATATATGCCACTATGATCCAACATTCCAAATTTTTGCATACATCTCACAATAAAGAGGATTAGTTATTTGAAGACTTGACCATCTGCTTTCATATCACACATCCTGCTATATAATTTTGTTGCGTTATGAGTTACTTCTTTAAAGAAATCTGAAAGAAGGAGGGAAGTGTAGAATTGCTCTGTTCATCCTGGGGAATTTCTTAAAATCAGTATAATATCCTGGCTACCTCAGTAGTCTGGAGGTAGGCTGGTCTTCCACAATTACTTGCATCATGATTTCTGGTACTGATGTGGCTACTTTGAGGGGGAAATTATTTAATCCCTTCCTACCATATTGCGGACGGAGGCCGAGGAGCATTTTCTTACACAAGTTGAGAGGATCCCAAACTTTCAGAGGAAGAAAACATTTTAACTAGAATGCTAGAATGACAGGGGGAAGGAGAATTATTCCTTACCTTGGGAACACAGATGCTAAATTTTTAAAAATATATTTCCTTATTAAACAAACTTGTCTTACAAAACCCATCAAACGTCGCGTCAAGAAAGTGGAAGCTTTACATAAAACCATGTTTTATGTTGAAACTCTGGTAAATGACTTTAAAGATTATATACATGATTCTTCTTTTTTCTTTTTCGTTCTGAAGGACAAGTTATAACTAAATAAATAAGTTATTTGCCACAGTACTTTACGATGTACATTTTTGACCAATTCTTTAAACAATGTTAAATCTAGATATTTGATCATTTCTGTAACGTTTATTTATTTCTGTACTTACCTCAATTGATTTCTGTTCTTTACTCAGACATATATCACAACAAAATGTATTTTGACCCCCCAAAAAAAAGTTTCACGTAAGTCGCTTAAATTACATAAGTTATAAGTTTGCATGATGCTTCTCTTATTGGGCAAGATTGATCTGTGTAGCCCCACATCGGTTATGGATCAATATAGATCCTCAAAAAGCTTCACTTGGTAAAAAGAAAATAATAGCTTAGCCTTCGTAGCAATTACGGTGAGGATCCATAGAATGAATGCTGGCTGGCCTCATCTAATAAGACAGCATTAAGGGGTCACCCAGAGCAATTCACAAAGAAACATGAGCACAGTCCAAGCCACATCGGAAGTACAGCAACACATTACAGGACAGACTAGGATGAAGCGGCAGATAGGTTTATGCAAAACAAGAAAGGCAAAACAAGAAGACAGAATGTTTGCTTCCAAAAAAAGCTGAAAGATTCAAGAGGAGGGTAGAAACCCACCACTTGGGAGACTCCAGGATCCTCCGTACGTAGCATTCTCAAGTAACCCATATTCTTTGCATTTTGGAACAGCCAGAGAAGTTTTCCCATGTCAGGAAGAGATTAGTCTCGTAGGGTACCCCCGTTCCCAAGGATGAGCCCTTATGGGACTGAAGGTTCTTCCTCACCACCACCACCACCCCAGCCCTTTTCGAAATGTGACCTAAGCAACATTACCTTACATAATAGGTGTCTGACTGTCCTGGTCTTGTTGCGTTTCTGCGCAAGACTTCACGGCGCTGCCAGCCGGGCCCCAGTGAGGGGCAATCCACCCAGCCTTCGGTCATATTGCTGAGCCAGGGCAGAAGACAGCGTGGCGGGACAAGTGCTGGAAAAGCAAGGGAGAAAGAGAAGGGTCATAATGATAGTAACAATCACTTCTCAAACCATCTGAAATGAGCATACACAGAGGTTGGGGTGGCACGGAGTAGGCAAAAAGAAGCTGCAAAATTCTCAAGTCAGGAAATCTCTGGAGCTCTGTGTTCATACCTGGCTCCATTATATGACTTCCTGCGCTTACATCATTGCCAGACAAATACGGTAACCCTGCCACACAGTTCAACAGCTTGAGAACCCCCTAGACACTGATTTGTTACCTTTAAAGCCAAAAGTCTCTACACCTTTTGAGAAAGGCATGAATACAAATGAGCAAAGTGAAGCCCAAGAAGTTAGAGAAGGCAGGGGCTGACAGTGGAGAGAGTACAGCTCCACTGCCTTCCGTCAATCCCTATCGTCCACCATGGCTCCAGACATTTCCCTCCTCCCATTATGTATGCCTCCTAAAGCGACTACAAATTCTCCAAAGGCCTTGATCTTGCAGAGTAAGTTGTTTACTGCAGCTTATTTCTGCGTAAAATTCCTTCCTCAGAGCAGGGCAAACGGCCCTGCATATTGAAGACAAGATTGTGCAAAAACAGCTCCAAATGTCAAGCCCGTTACTTAGGCAAGCAGATTCTCTTCCCCTCCGTAAGTTGGAAATGGGCCCAAGACTCTGTTTTTACAGATCATAACGATGCCCTCAAGCTTTCGACACACGCACAGATGTCTGGATAAACAGCAGAACTGTATTGGGCTGACATTACTAGTAGGGATGGGTACGAACGGGGAAAATGTTGTTCGGTTCATAGGCGATTTGTTCGTGAACCGTACTGGTTCGTAGCTCTGCAAACCCCATTGAAAGGGACCACAGAAAGGGTTTGCAGAAAGTCAAAAAAACAGCTGAGCAGCGGGGAGCAATCTGCCACTCAGCTGTTTCGGGCTATCTTGTGCACTCCCTTTAACATTCAAAGGGACTGTACAAGACAGCCCAAAACAGCTCATCTGTTTTGGCAGCTCCCGTACGGAAATGTTGTTCGGTTCATAGGCGATTTGTTCGTGAACCGTACTGGTTCGTAGCCCTGCAAACCCCATTGAAAGGGACCACAGAAAGGGTTTGCAGAAAGTCAAAAAAACAGCTGAGCAGCGGGGAGCAATCTGCCACTCAGCTGTTTCGGGCTATCTTGTGCACTCCCTTTAACATTCAAAGGGACTGTACAAGACAGCCCAAAACAGCTCATCTGTTTTGGCAGCTTCCGTACGGAAAAGAGAAAATGCGTTTAAAGGGACTGGGAATTCCTTTAAACCTCTGCTTTCTGCTCTATCCACGAACCACTGTAAACTGCTTTAAAAGTTTGGGAAAGTTTGTGAGCACAGACCTGTCATGAACCTCTGTTCCCAAAACGTGAACATGGCAAAATGTGTGACACATTTTGCTTCGTGGTTCAGTTTCTGCCTGCCCCTAATTACTAGTCTTTGTGTATTGCTACCTCTGTTGTGGAACAGCCACATAAACAGAAATTCATGTGGAATTTGCTGCCAGCAGATGTAGTGATGACCACAGGCATAGTCACCTTTAAAATGGGAACAGATAGACCATTAATGGAGGAGTCGTCTATCAATGGCTACTAGCCATGGTGACTAAAGGGAACCCCCACATTCAGAGGAAGTTAGCCTCTGAATCCCAGAGTCAGGAGACAACATCAGGGGAAGGCTTCAACCTCTTTGCCCTGTTGTTGGCCCTCCAGGGGAACTGACTGCCCACTGTGTGAGACAGGGTACTTGTGCTGGGTATGGCCGGTCACCACGAATACCCTTCACAGAAAGCTGGATACGCAGTCCAAAAGCAAGCCGAGAAACAGAGCTGAAGGTCAGAAAGCCGGGAAATCAGTCAGAGTTTTCAGGAGCAAGGAGCGGAGGCTGACAGCTGGGACTAGGTCCGAGAACGCACAGTTGCTTCCATGCCGAGGCAGGTGAGTGGGGTTGTTTATGACCAGGTCCTCCCTTCCCTGGGAGTCAATCTGCAAAGACTCACAGCCCCTCACGTTGCCTTTGCAACAGCTTAAGTCTGGCACTCCTTCTCCCTTACACATTCAGACGCTGGCGTGCTCTGCATCTGGGACAATCAGGTGAGCTAAGTGGGGATTCTGGCCTCGGGGTGTCTCCAACTGGGGGTGCTGAGCCAGGCTCTGGATCAGTCTCTCCCTCTGACTGCACCTCAGTCTCTTCACCTTGCTGCCCCTCCTGCACAGATGCTGGGGACTCTTCTCCCTCAGGTGCTGGTAAAAGTTCCTCCTCCGGGCTGACTCCAGAGGAGGCTGGGTTGCTCCATGCCTCTTCCTCACCTGAGGCATAGTCAGCCTCAGCGGAGATGTCAGCTAGCTGCCATTTCTGGGTATTCTGCCCTTCCCTGTTCCCGCTTGCGTGCAGCTCAGCAGCTCGCAGTAAACATGCCAGGGAGACCGTGGGAGCTAGACGCCGTTATCAGTCTGGCCTTGTGAGGTAGGGAGGGCTTGCGGTTCACTTTTGGTGTGAATCTTTCTGCTCTCAGGAAACCCTGCGACTCTCCCGCTCATTATGTAATCTCCCGCCGGGAGTATTCCCGCCCGCGCGCTCAAAGTTCATTTGCTTACCTAGTTGCCTTGCCCAGCTATATGTATTGGGATGTTCCCGCCTTCTAGTTATTCCTAACAATAATCCTGTGGATATGGTACCAGTCTTGTACACTAATAAAGCATAACGCTTCTTAGGAAACGTGTGTGAAGAGTGACTTGCTGTGGAACCTGACAGGAGCCACGACCCATGACAGTACTGGACTAGATGAACCACTGGTCTGAACCAGCACGGCTCTTCTTATGTTCAAAGATATTCAAGCCCATCCAATTCTTAAGGAGTTTACAGTGTCATCACTTTTAACTTAGAAAGTCTCAGGCTGTATATGACAAACTGTTAACACATGGTGCCCTGCAGATCCTGACACTGTTTATAGAACCACCACGAGAGAGAATATGCAAACACAAAAGTTTCACCTGCAACTTGCAGAAAATGATAAGCTCTCCAGTTCATGGTGAAAAGGCAACCCCGAGAGCTGGCCCAGTGCAGAATAGGCAGGGTTATAATCAGCCCCCTCCAGCAACAGAACGGACAGCTGGAAGATCTGTTGCCTACATGCTGTTCCCAACCTGCACAGGATAACCCACACACTGATAACAAAGCCAAGGAGAGGCAAGCTTTTCACTGCGAGGAAGGTCCCCCTCAACCCCCCCCCCCTCACTGTGGGAATGCAAGGAGAAGATAAGCACAGTTACTCTGTTTCCATGCACCAAGGTCAGCAAGAGAGGTTAGGGTAGCCATATGTTAGTAGGCTGGAGCAAAATAAGACAAAAGACGGAATAATGTGCCATAAAGTTGCAACCCAAGTCTCCCATCCAAGTACTAACCATAGCCAATCTGGCTTAGTTTCCCAGAACTGACGCACTCAGGCTAAAGTGTGCTATTCAGATTAATACATTAATGACCGTGTATGCAGAACGCTATCGATTCCCAGACATCAGTGCAGTCTCAATTCATAGCCAAACAATACTGTAAGGGCCGGTGTGCCTTTTAATATAATAAGTGCCGCCAAGTTGCAACCGACTTATGGCAACCCTTCATGGGATTTTCAGGGCAAGAGATGAGCAGAGATGGTTCGCCGCTGCCTCCTCTGCATAGCAACCCTCAATTTCCTTCATTGTCTCCCATCCAAGCACTAACCAGGGCCAGCCCTTCTTAGCTTACTGAGACTGGGCTAGTCTGGGCCATGCAAGTTAGGGTAAATAAGGAACCGGTGGTGGAAAGCGCCATCGAGTCGCAGGTGACTTACGGCAATCCTTCATGGGGTTTTCAAGGCAAGAGACATTCTGAGGTGGTTTGCCACTGCCTGTCTCTACACAGTGATCCAACTTCCTCGGTGGTCGCCCATCCAAGGTACTAACCAGGGCCAACCCTGCTTAGCTTCTGAGATCTGACAAGTTTGAGATCCTGGGCTATCCGGGTCAGGGCCTCTATATACATACCCAAAGATTGTTCAGTTCCCTACCCAGACCGGTTGCTTTCTTACAGAATGTTCCTGGGCAATCATCTACATACCCTTGACATTAGGTAGAAAAACAAGATCACCACAGAAAAACCCTGCCCTAGTGGGCTATTACTCGGTCGGTTTCTTCAGCTTTCTTTCTCTGTAGCTCTGCTCTATAGAGAACTAAGTCAAAACGTCTCACACATGAAATGTCCATGTTCTCGTGCAACCCTGGACTTCCTTGGTCATTTCCCATGTAAGTACGAACCAGGGCTGACCCTGCTTAGCTTCCGAGATCTGGCTAGCTTGAGCTATCCAGGTCAGGGCATACTCTCCGTAGCGCTGCCGATTTCAGCAATTCCTACCTCAACCAAAACTGGTAAGAAGGAACATCAAAAGAACTTGCAGCCAAAGCAGCCCGTAAAAGGAGTCCAAGTCATTGTTATAAATGCCTTGACCTTCCTATATGGAGTCTCTCTCCTCATGCAAGCTCTCTGCCCATTGACTTCTGGGGCAAAAGAGAGCGCTGTGTCATTGTTAACAGACAATGTGAAGTCATTTTGTGCCGAGCAAAAAGCATACAAGAAATTAACAGCGTAATGTTCCATGCGGAAGGAGAAAAGATTGGAAGAGAACGAGGATAGCACTGTTCCAGCTGTAGCCACATGGCTCTGAAAAAATTTGTCTGATGAGACCCACCAAGGACCTCGTCTGCAGATTTTGGGGAATTATGCATAAGCTTTTTAAAAAAGAATTCGGGCACTTCAGTGCCCTTTTACGGTCTCTCCCTAATCATTATTTTAAATATGTACGTGAACAACGAACTCTCATGGAACAGTACGCTACTGAGCTTTAATTACAACTGCAACATTTACTTGATTCGATTACAGCCTGCCTTTCTTACTAAGGCTTAAGGCAGATTACAACTAAAAAACCAATGCAATAAGAACAGCACCATAAAGCCCACAACATCAGAGGGCACTGCATCAAGGACACCATGTGATGCAAACCCGTAAAATAGCAATTACAAGACTGGAGGAAAAAAATACACCGAACATTCGGTAGATTCAGGACGAACAAAAGGAAATACCTCTTTACATAGTGAGTGATTAAAATGTGGAATTCGCTGTCGGAGGGTGTAGTGGTGTGTGTGTGAAGTGCCATCAAGTCACTTCAGACTCACGGCAACCCTATGAACTAATGCCCTCCAAAATGTCCTATCATTAACAGCCATTCTCACGTCTTGCAAACTGAGGACTGTGCTTCCTTGATGGAGTCAATCCATTTCACGTTAGGTCTTCCTCTTTTCCTGGTGCCTTCAACTCTTCCTAGCATTGTCGTCTTTCCCAGGGACTCTTGTCTTCTCATCATGACACCAAAGTACGATAGCCCCTGTAGCTTTAAAAGAGGATTAGATAGATGCAAGCAGGAGGGGTCTGTTAGTGGCTACTAGCCCCAGTGACTAAAGAGAACCTCAACATTTGGAGGAAAACCTCTGAATTCCAGAGCCAGGAAGCAACATCAGGGGAAGGCCTCAGTCTCTATGTTCTGTTGTTGGACCTCCAGAGGAACTGATTGGCCACCGTGTGAGACAGGATGCTGGACTAGGTAGACCACTGGTCTGATCCAGCAGGATTCTTCTTTAAACAAATTACAAACAATGTAATAAAGCTGAATTACAAAAATTTAAAAAGTGCAATAAATACAGCATAATATACACAATGAAGACCTCCTTAATGTTCATTAACTATAGCATATTATCCTTATAAAAATGCCCTCCAGTTTTACACATTCTGCGGAATGATCAAAGCCATCCTGATCTCATCAGACAGATCCGGGTAGAGGAGCCACAAAGAACAATGAGGTTGAGACATTTTTAATCATTTGGTCTTTTTACTTACAAATATAGAAAAACATTAATGGTGCCCTCAATTAATTGGCAGCAGATTTTACAAACACAGAAACTTTTAAAATGCTCCCTCTAAACCAGTGGTGGCGAACCTATGGCACGGGTGCCAGAGGTGGCACTCAGAGCCCTCTCTGTGGGCACGCGTGCCATCGCCTGAGCCAGGCCCAGACCATCATTAAATTATCGAATTCTCTGCCAAATAATTTTAAGTAAATGAAAGCATTTGGGATTGCTTTCCTTACTTTGTTTGAATCAGCTTAAGTTAATGTATGAGTTGTTTTTTCTAAAGTAAAACCTCAGTATTCAGGTTAAATTGCCGAGTTGGCACTTTGCGATAAGTGGGTTTTGGGTCGCAGTTTGGGCACGCGGTCTCCAAAAGGCTCGCCATCACTGCTCTAAGCTGTGGAGACTTGTGAGCTTAGTGCCTCTGAGCTTGGAGGTTCCCCTCAGTCACCATGGCCGACAGACCCATCCTCCATGAATCTATCTAATCTCTCCTTAAAGATATTTATGTGGCCATCACTGCATCCCCTGGCAGCAAATTCCACATTTTAATCAGTGTAAAGTACTATTTCCGTTTGTCCGTCCTGAACCAAGTGCCCATCGACTTCATTGGATGCCCTCAAGTTCCAGGATTTTGGGAGAGTGAGAAAAAATTCTCTTGGACAACTCTCACCACCAATGTTCCCTCTAAGTTGTGAGCAAAAATTCTACTTTGTGAGCTACTGGCATTAAAGTTGTGAGCGAGCAATTTGGCTACTGCATACATTAGTTTGCTCTGGAGCTGTCCTTCCTGAGCTAAGACAAAAGTTTGTGAGTCGGAGGCTAAAAAACTGTGAGCTAGCTCACACTAACTCAGCTTAGAGAGAACACTGCTCTCCACCCCGTGCATAATTTTATGAACCTCGATCCAGGTATTCATCTGTGTTGGTCTGAAGCAGCAGAACAAATTTAGAGTCCGGTGGCGCCTTTAAGACCAAGAAAGGTTTATTCGAGGTATGAACTTTCGTGTACATGCACACGAAAGCTCATACCTTGAATAAACCTTTGTTGGTCTTAAAGGTGCCCCACTGGGCTCTACATTTATAGACCTCGGTCCATTTTCCCCCTTAGTCACCTCTTTTCTAAACTGAAAAGTCCCAGACTCTTCAGCCTTTCCTCATAGGGAGGGTGCTTCAACCCCTAATCATCTTGGTTGCCCGCCTCTGTACATTTTCCAGCTCTGCAATGTCCTTTTTGAGAGACGGTGATCAGAACCGTACACGGTATTCCAAATGAGGCCGTATCAGAGATCTATACAAGGGCATTACAATATCGGCCATTTTACATTCAATCCTTTCCTAATAATCCCTAACGCGGAGTTTGCCCTTTTCACTGCTGCAGCACACTGGGTCGACACTGTCACTGAGCTATCCACTATGACCCCAAGAGCTTTTTCCCTCTCAGTCTCAGCAAGTTCAGACCCCATAAGCCTACATTAGCCTATACGTCATCTAAAAGTAAGATACAGCCTCCCCACCAACAACTACTGCTTTTAGAGCTATACATATTTACAGCAGAGTAACCAATTAATTCAACCATAATCCAATTAAAGAATTATAATTGGGTGACAGCCCAAGTTCAAACGGTTTAATTCCGCATACGCAAAGTACCCCGGTGGGCAGGTGGTGGGTGGATTAGGTGTACACCACAGTCACCATCAGCTTCATTGGCGTAATGCGTTTTTCCCCCGGCCCAGTCTGAAGATACTGAGTCTCAGTAGCCTAGTAGGCAGACACCTGGCTCTGTACAGCTAGCCGTCGCCTGCTCATTTGAAACGATCACGTGCACTCCAGCAACTGTAGCGCAAAGCAGTCTTTGGCTCAAGGACACACGACGCCCACAAAGACCTTGCTCAGGAGTGAAGGAGGAGGTTGCATTTTACAATTAAGCAAGGCTGTGCCACACACCGGGCTAGAAACACTGCAGACAGTTTATCACCTTGTATGTATCTGTGTAGCAATGTAGAACTGATCCCATTCAAGAATCTCAGACGATGTGGAATTTGTGGCAGGAGCCAGCCGGAGAGGGAACAGATAGTGAGAAGGGAAATAAAGTGAATTATACTCTGCCTAAATCTATCGCCTTGGCCTTTTCCCACACATAAATCAGAAATATACTTGAAAGAGACAAAGGAGGGGAGGAATTCCAGAAATTTGGGTGCTAGGCTACTCAATCTCCGGACTCTGACAGAAAATGTAAATAGATACCAGCTAACCATAGCCCCTGTACTTACTGAAACTGAAGGATTGGGGGGGGGGCTCATGACCCCCCCCCCTCCATTTTTTCCCTTGCTTTTTAACATTCTGGATGATGAAGAGCCTTGGAGAACTTGAAAGCTTCCAATATGTCACATTATTTTTGCTTGGCCTTAATAAATGGCACTGCATGGCTTCTGTTGTTAGACACAGAACTGTGTTTTTTGTGGTGGCAATTTCTAATATTTAAGTCAGGGATCCCCAACCTTTTTGAGCCTGTGAGCACTTTTGGAGTTCTGACACAGTGTGGTGGGCACAGCAATGGGAGGAAGAGCCGGCCACATAATGGCTGGCACGGCTTACCTTCCGTCACACAGAAGATCCTTGTGATGTGGTAGCAGCTGCTACCAAAGCAACATATTAACAAATCTGCACAGCCAATCAAATCTGCAGTGGTCAATCAGAAGCTCTGTTGGGCAGAAGCTCCATCTGGCCTTGCCCAGTTTCTAAAAACAGCAGATACTGGGAAAGGTGTTGGAGAGCACCGTGGCGCCTGATTTAAATGTTAGCAGGCAGCATTCACATGCAGATTCTCGAAGATAAACAAGGACATTTTCTAAGGCACTCTGGATTTGCACAGGTCCCTTTATATAATTGCAGAATATATATATTTTCAGATACATTGAAATGGAAGTTTCCAGTCGATACATATAGGCAGAGGGTGAGCAGGAAATTAGCATACGGCACATTAAAGTTGTTCGACAGATGCAAGGACCAAACAGGAATAACAAGTTTAGTTTATATGGCCACTGCTTGTTTGGGTTGAATTCTGGGAGGGGGAGGGGACATATTGAAGGAAATAAATATATCAGAATCAGAGACTGATGGGCAGATGTACCCGTCTTAATTGTGGAATGCTGAAAGTATCTGACTGCTATCACACTCCATCTGTCTCCTCTCCAGTGGGGAGGCAACCTTACATCATCCTCTCCTTTGAGGCGAGGCGATTGGCTATGCAGTGTACCTCCTCTGTCCTCAATCTTTTGTTGTTCAGTCACACAGTCAAGTCCGACTCTTTGCGACCCCATGAATCACATCACACCAGGCTCTCCTGTCTTCCGCCGTCCTCTGGAGTTTGCTCAATTTCATGTTCGTTGCATCGGTAACACTGTCCGACCATCTCAACCTTTGCTGTCCCCTTCTTCTGTTACCTTCAGTCTTTCCCAACATCAGGGTCTTCTCCAGTGAGTGTTCCCTTCTCATTTAGTGGCCAAAGTATTTGAGCTTCAGCTTCAGTATCTGGCCTTCCAGGGAACAGTCAGGGTTTGTTTCGTTTAGGATTGACTGGTTTGATCTCCTTGCAGTCCAAGGGAGAAGGAAAGGGCAACTCATTCCAGTATCTTTGCCAAGAAAACTCCATGGACAGTCCTCAATCTGCCATTCCAAATTACATTACAGTCTACTATTCATTACACTTAAATTATGTATTTTATTAATTCAGTTTATAAACCGTCCTCCCACAGAGTGCTCATGGTGGTGTACATCATAATTAAAACATACAATAAGTTAAACATTCATTAAATCTACTATTGCAAATAAGAAATAAAATGGATGTATAGCTCTTCTGGAAGATTGGTGGGAATACAGATGTAAGGACTGAAAGTGGTTAGATATGTAATGAGATAAGAAACCAATATCCCTGTTACGTCACAGGGGCTCCTGAGTGTTGGGATGACTTGTAACTCAGCAGTTTCCATTTCTAGTCTGCTCCTGAAGTTCCTTTGCAATAAAACAGCTACTTTGAGATAGATCAAGATGGGTAGCCATATTAGTCCGTCTGTAGCAGTAGAAAAGAGCAAGAGTCCAGTAGCACCTTAAAGATTAACAAAATATGTGGCAGAGTATGAGCTTTCCTGAGTCACAGCTCACTTGTTCAGATACACCTAGAATGGGAGTCCATCTGACCTATTTATTTATTTATTTGAGGTCACCCATAGAATGTCCTGAAAAGTTGAATTATTCGCCTACAGGTTTCTCAGTCTTGTGATTCTTGATGTCAGAATTGTGTCCATTTATCCTTTGGCATATGATTTGACCTGCTTGTCCTATGTAGAGAACCGAAGGGAATTCTTGGCATTTAATGGCATATACAGTATAAGAAAATGAACAAGTGTATGAGCCTGAGATGGCATAGTTAGTGTTGTTAGGTCCAGTGATCGTGTTGTCTGGGTGCATGTGAAGGCTACATTCTTACTTGTCTTTGAAATATGGTGAACATGAGGTTTAAGCGTTTCACCGCTCGTACGTGTCCTGTCTCGCTCTGATGGAGACGCGCCAAGACCCGGCTGACGGGAGGGGTCCGAGTTCGTCCCGGACCTCCCCAGGGTCTCTGTAGGAGATCCCCAGCCTGGGGAGCTGAGGAGAGCCTCTTCCAAGGCGACAGCCAGGGAATTGAGGCTCACCTTCTTCCCCGAAAGGTACCGTCACCGCGGAGCCAGTATGGCGCTCAGAAATGACTGCCAGAGCAAGCAATCACGATTAAACCTTTAAACATGCTACAAAAGATCTCCAAGGCTTCAAACTGTGAGTTAAGCAAAGCTCAGGTGAAAAAAGTGAACTGAACCTTGGTAGTAATTGGAAGCGCCTAAGTTTGAAGCACTGGGGGAGAGGAATTCAAGCATCCCCCCCCTCTTTTGAGTAAACTTTAAAAATGGTTTTAAATCAGAAATAAAAAGACTGTGAGCTAAAATAAACACATAAGAAGTTAGGTGAATGCAAAAACTGATAAAGTACACAAAGCGAGATTAAATCGCATAACTTTTTTCTTGTTTTGGAAAACTTACTTCTTGTTGATATTATGGCTGGGAGAGGACGGAGGGCACCAGAGAAAAAACTGGTGACCGGAAATAACATACCAACGATTCCCTCCCAGAACCAGGAAGTAACTACAGACTTCTCTTCACTGTTGGCAAATGCACTGCGCCCCCAATGGATCAGATGACTAACCTCAACACTAAGCTGGACAATGTCCAAAAACAATTGAATCAAATGGATAAAAGAACCTCAGCAACTGAGAAAACGTTGAAAAAGATGGAAAAACAGACTGAGAACATTATCAAAAGAGTGGATGAAGCAGAGAAGGACAGATCCTCTTATAAAACGCAACTAATACAGCTCCAGCTGGAAAGATCCATGTACGTTCTACGTTTCCATGGGATCCCCGAAGAAAAGAACGAGGATTTAAAAGAACTTTTGGCGGTTGCCTTGGCCCCATTAATGGATTATAAACAAGAAGATTTAATAAAAGAGATGGATGTGGCTTACAGGACTTATCCGGACTTTATAAAGAAAAACAAACTCCCAGGGGAAACCTATCTAAAATTCACAAAACGATCTACCAGAGAACTGGTGCTAAAGTCAACAATGGGAAAATCCTTAAAAATCAAGAATGAAAACGTAAAATTTTTGAAAGACATCCCTTTCGAAGTTAGAAAACGGAGGAAACTCTACAGGATGCTTACTCTCACGCTGCAAAAAAGGGGAATACCATACAGATGGCTATTCCCGGAAGGGCTGAGCTTCAATTACCAGGACAAAAAATACAAAATTGACTCTGTTCCAAAAGTGGAAAAAAATATGGATCAAATGTTCAATACAAAAAAGAAACAGAAGGAAAATAATTTAAAACCAGATGAGGAGGAAGAAGACGAAGAATCCTATTCACAGGATTCAACAAGCCAAAATTCCACGTCATCAGAATCATCTGAATCGGAGAAAGGAGCGGCTGACCCCAAACTCCAGAAAACGAAGAAACACAAGAAGAAAAGACTCTAGAACTAAGACAATAGCACTAAAGGCAGTAATTGCGTTAAGCTATTAAATGTGTAATATCATAATTGAACCAAATCTTGATATAACGTGTAATATTAGGTAAAAAAGCATTATTTTTTCAACTATTCAGATCGTGACATGTATTAGACTTTTTCCTTTTCCCAAATCCAGTAGAATGGTAGTATTCCTTCCCCTATCAAGTAGATCAAGAAGTATTAGATCTCCTTTACCCATCACCCATAGTAATAGTGTTAGGGTATTAGTATCCTTTTCCCCATCCCATAATTGTATTGTGTAGAAAATACAAAAAAATAAAAAATTCCCCTCCGGGGAGCCAAAAAAGAAGAAGAAAGAAATATGGTGAACATGATGGCTTGACCTTAGTAGTTTGATATGCTCTGCAGACATTTATAAGAATTGCTTTTTTCTGAAGATTGTTGATTTGTTAACGGTATACAGCCTCACTCTACAAATGTTAAAAATGATTCTTGCAGTTTGAAGTTATACATCAGTCCTATTCAGAAAAAGACTCATGAAATGAATACTTTATCCGAAAATTTCATCAATCTATTGTTTTGGACTTTATTGTTATATAGTACTTTGTACCGTACATTGATTCATAGTGCATTGTTATTGTCATGTATTACACTATTTGGACACAATTGATGAGTAATTGTTTACTTTAGCATCTAGACACAGCTTTGCATTTTCTCTTTCTTATTGTTTATCTGTGGCTGTGGTCCTATGTTTCTTTGGGTGCATGTGGCAGCAAAGTTGGCGTTTGGGTTTATTGCAAGCTCTGGTACCAGCATCCATGTTCATGTTAACTGTTGTATTATTGTGGGGGAGGAGTTGTTGAAGATTGGGGGGCTACCTGTGTACAAGAAAAGTTCTGCTCCCCAGTGCTTGTGAAAGATATATTCTTAATTGCTAAGAGTAGTTATAACATTTTGGTTCAATACATTTATTTTTATTTATTTATTCATTCAATTTATACCCTGCCCTCCCCACAAGCAGGCTCAGGGCAGGGTAAAACATGGAGTTAACTGACAGAAACCTTTTCCTGGGGTACAGTGTCATGTCAGAGATGTGATGTAATTTGGAATGGTAGATTTAAATGCAGTTCTTTGTTTTGGGGACAAGGAAAACACTTTACAGAGCCAAGAGGCTGTAAAATTCACCTCCATGCTTGAAAGGAGATGGATGGGGTCTAAGGATAGGATTCTCACAAATTAGGGCACATCAATCTCCAGTTCTAACATATTTATTACCTATGTTGTTTTCCCCCCACGGTTGAACTGAAACAGATGATAACCAGGAACTAACTTGTCATGCTTTTGATCTGTCAAAAAAAGGTGTCCTCACTATTTTGCATGCTAACTTAACAAACCACTCCTATATATACAACTATGATACGTAATTCCATTTCATTGCCTGACAAAGTGTGCATGCACACGAAAGCTCACACTCTGAATAAAACTTTGTTGGTCTTAAAGGTGCCATCGGACTCTAACTTTGTTCTATCGCTTCAGACCAACATGGCTACCCACCTTGATCTATCTTGATGGGTCGAGGTTCAGGTTTGGAAATTTATAATTAATTTACAATCTATTATAAACTTTCCAAGACTTATAAAAGTCTATGGGATAGGTGCAGATCACAGATGGCAAGTCTGGGTTGCACGAGTGTGGAAGAAATAGAATCAAAGAACATGTAATGGGAACTTTATGATTCTATGAAGTCAGTTCTTGTTTCAAAGCAATGAGAGTAAATTAAAAAGTTGATCTATTAATGTGAGACCATTACAGTCATGCCTGAGCAAGCCGTACATGTTAATGTTGTTCAGCCGATGAAAGAATAAGACAAGGACCAAAGAGAAAAACAGGTTTTAAGACTTGCTGTAGTTCAGAGAGTAGCTGAATGCATAAGTGACCTGATTAATGGTTACTAAGCTTCCTACGATGCAGTCTATTTTAGCCTGTTAAAAAAGAGTATAAAATTGCTGCTGCTTCTTTGCACACCTTAGGAAAACTTGTAATGTTTCTCCCCGCCCTAACGCATTAAAGCTTTGCTTTTACCTTCCAGAATCAGTCTCCCTTGTGTGTGCTTTTGGCTTGTACATATGAGGGTCTCCGTACTGGGCTAACAGAAGTGGGGTTAGGATTACAGGCATATGCTTATTTTATTAATTCGATTTATAAACAGCCCTCCCCCAGAGGGCTCAGGGCAGCGTACATTATAATTAAAACATACAATAAGTTAATTAAACTTTCAATTAAATCTACTATTGCACGTAAGAAATAAAATAAAGAGGATCCATAGCTCTTCTGGGGGATGGGTGGGAACACAGACGCAAGGACTGAATGAGGTTAGCATGTGTAGCAAGATAAGAAACCAATATCCCAGCTAAGTCATGCGGGTTCCACTGTTCCAGGTTTGAATCCCCACTCCTGCCAGGGAAGCTCGCTGGGTGACCTCGGGCCATTCGGACTCTCTCAGCCTAACGTACCTCACAGAGTTTCTTTAAGGATAACGTGGAGGACAGGAGAAGGATGTAAGCCACTTTGGGTCCCATTTCTTTCTCCCCCCGCCCCCGCCAAACCTGGGCAGCTTGACCACCAACCTTTGAGCCCAGCCACAGCAGCAGCGGTGCCTGGGAGCCACTCCAGGAACAGAACAGTTCCCAGCATTTGCTACAGACATGCCCAGAGCCGCTCCCAGCATCCACTACCGCTGCCAGCTTCATAGGTGAGTGCATTCTCTGTGCTTTTAGAGAGACATTTACACACACACACACACACACACACACACACACACACACGTACTTCATTTGTGATTTCAGATTTTTCTTCAATCCTGGGGGGTCTCCCATGTTTGCAAGGAAATCTTTTAAAGTGTCAGTGTGGCCCCAATCCACAGATTTAGATATCCACAGAATCCACAGATTTGGGGCACACATCGCTATTAGATATATTAGTAGATTGAGTGGTACTGACTTAGCAAAATTGTACACTAATCGCCATTAGAAGCAACTAACACTGAAATGAACTACTAGACCAGCCTCCTATTGGAAGTGGGCTGGGATTCTATGGTTCTCCCCCCCCCCCCAATAACTCATAATGGATTACATCAGAACGACCATTGGACACTTACCATGAAGGGTCCTTCTTCTCTGAGGACAGGAGGACACCTCCATGGGGTATTCCCACCGTGCCTTTAGGGAGGCAGGAAATGGTTTTTCCCCCTTCCTGTTGGTGCCTCCGGAATAGCCCATCTCCAGTTTTGGGACTCCGAAAGCAGTGTGTGCAGCCTGAAATAACTGGCCTTGCCCTACAAAATATAACTTCAAACAGTAACTTCAACTTGTAACAACCCAACTCTGCAGGATTAGAAACACCCAGAGTATGAGTAACAAAAGGCAGGAGAAGAAGTCAGCACAGAGAAAAATAGAAACAGAGAAAGATGACAGCGGGAGGGCCGAGCTGTCCTCCTGTCCTCAGAGGAGAAAGACCCTTCACGGTAAGTGTCCAATGGTCATTCTCCCTCTGAGGTGGAGGACATCTCCATGGGACCTCCCCGAGCAGTGTCCCTCATTCGGGTGGGTCGTCATCTTCCTCCAATGCCACGACGTGCTGAAGTACTCTTCTCCAGAATGCCGCATCTGCAGATGCCACGGAGTTGATCTTGTAGTGCCTTGTAAAGGTAGAGATGGAGGACCATGTAGCCGCTCTACAGACTTCCACCACCGATGCCCTGTTAAAAAAATGCTGCGTTGGTCGCTGCACTTCTCAGAGAATGTGCCGTGATGCCGCTGGGAACATTGTGTCCCAAAACCCAGTAAGCTTCCACAATGCAGGACTTTAGGACTGAACTGGTCGTAGTCCTAGACATCTTTTCCACTTTGCGCGACGGGGAAATGCCGATGAACAGAAACTCAGTCTTCCTTCAAGTCTCCGTCCTTGCAATGTAAATTTTGAGAGCTCTTTAAACATCTAAGGTATGCCAGAGGTGCTCCTTGGGATGTTTGGGATGAGGACAGAAGGTGGGGAGAAGCATTTTTTATTTATTTATTTATTTATTTGATTTTTATCCCGCCCTCCCGCCGGAGCGGCTCAGGGCGGCTTACAACATTAAAACAGTAAAACAATGCTTCTAAAACAATCTATACAGTACTTTAAAATCAAACTTTAACACACAGTACAACATATCCATGGCGGCAGCCATAAAGTGCTATCATGCTTGGTCTGGGTTATTAAATGCTTGGTGGAATAGCTCCATCTTCACCGCTCTCCGGAACTGGCGAAGATCCCGGAGGGCGCGGATCTCATGAGGGAGCTGGTTCCATAGTGTTGGTGCTGCCAAGGAGAACGCCCTAGTTCTAGTAGATGTTAATTTGGCGTCCCTAGGGCCAGGGGGGACTAAGCGGTCCTGCGACTCGGATCTCAGTGCTCTCGGGGGAACATACGGGGAAAGGCGGTCCCGCAGGTAGACAGGTCCCAGACCATAAAGGGCTTTAAAGGTCAAAACCAGCACCTTAAAGCGTATCCGGAACGCTATTGGCAGCCAGTGCAGCGCCCTCAGCACCGGTTGGATGTGTTCCCTCGCAGGGGCACCCACCAACAACCTAGCTGTGGCATTCTGCACCAGTTGCAGCTTCCAAAGTTGCCCAAAGGGCAACCCCATGTAGAGAGCATTACAGTAGAAATAATCTCGAGGTGACCATTGCGTGGATCACTGACGGCAGATCATTGCATTCGAGGAAGGGGACCAGCTGCCTAATCAGCCGTAGATGGTAAAAGGCTGCCTTGGCAGTGGCTGCTACCTGGGCCTCCATTGTCAAGGAAGCATCCAGGAGCACTCCCAAGCTCCTGACCCTCGGAGCTGGCACCAATGGCGCCCCACCGAAGGCCGGAAGTGGGACCCCTACCCCCGTACCACTCCGAGTCAGGCATAGGACCTCCGTCTTCGTCGGATTTAGTTTCAGTCGGCTCCGTCTAAGCCAGTCCACTACGTCCCGCAACGCCCGGTCCAGATCTTCCAGGTTAGAGCCAGACTGGCCGCCCAACAACAGATAGAGCTGGGTGTCATCAGCATATTGATGACAACCCAGCCCATGCCTCCGGGCAATCTGGGCAAAAGGGCGCATATAGATGTTAAACAGCATTGGTGAGAGCACAGCTCCCTGGGGCACTCCACACTCTAGCGGGTGCCTCTGGGACGTACTCTCACCGAGCACCACCCTTTGTCCCCGACCTTGGAGGAAGGAGACAAGCCACTGCAAGGCGAGTCCCCGAATCCCCACGTCGGCGAGGTGGTGGGCGAGCAACTG
The DNA here is from genome assembly GCF_001447785.1 of Gekko japonicus. Taxonomy (NCBI): domain Eukaryota; kingdom Metazoa; phylum Chordata; class Lepidosauria; order Squamata; family Gekkonidae; genus Gekko; species Gekko japonicus. The sequence goes on along the minus strand of NW_015162521.1, from coordinate 323,247 downwards.
GTGATCGACCATGTCGAACGCAGCCGACAGGTCCGACAGCAGAAGCGCCGCCATCCCACCCCGATCCAGGTGCCTCCGGAGGTCATCTGTGAGGGCCACCAGTACTGTCTCAGTCCCGTGGCCCGGGCGAAAGCCGGACTGGAACGGATCCAGCGCGGAGGTGTCATCCAGAAAGGCCTGCAACTGTGCCGCCACCGCCCTCTCTATTACTTTGCCTAAATAAGGCAAATTGGACACCGGCCGGTAGTTGGCCAGATTGGCCGGATCCAGTGCTGGTTTTTTTTAGGAGTGGGCGGACTATCGCTTCCTTGAGAGCCTCCGGGAACAGGCCCTCCAAGAGGGATCTGTTCACAATGTCCCGGAGTGGGCCTCACAACCCCTCTTGGCCAGCTTTAATCAGCCAAGAGGGACACAGATCAAGGCTGCAAGTAGTTGGGCGCACAGTCGAGATCAATCTGTCAACCTGCTCTAGGCCGAGATCTTGTGATCGGTGAAATCTGGAGTCTACCTTGGGTTGAAAGGTAGGGTCCGTGCGGAGCACCACCTTGTCCTTGTGGAACACACAGAAGGATGACTTTACTGACAATGCTCCAAGTTCAGAAACCCTCCTTGCCGATGTGATGGCAACGGAGAAACAATGTTTTCATCATCAGTCATTTCAGTCCCACCTCTCTGAGAGGTTCAAAGGGCGCCTTCATAAGGGCATCAAGCACAATGTTCAACCTCCACGATGGAAAACGGTGTACCTGTGGAGGAGATTTGGCCACGGCCCCCTGCAGAAACAATTGAATATGAGGATGCTTGGTAATTTTGAAAACCTCTAAAGAAGGTAGAAGAGTGGATAAGGCTGACATTTGTCTGCAGAGCATGGAAGCTTGAAGACCTGCATCCAACCCATCCTGTAGAAACGAAAGGAGGGAAGCTACAAAGGGAGACAGTGGAGTCACCTTTTCGCGTTTGCACCATCTCACAAACGCCTTCCAGGTGGTGTTATAGCTACAAATCGTGGATTTCTGTCTGGAAGCCTTGTTCAGGGAGCTTACCCGTCTGCGAGCCACCATCCCGAATCTGCTCTTGATGCAACAGGGCCGGAGAAGTGCAAAGATGTCCTCCTTCAGCCCCCACGGCTCCCAGGGTCACTCCTGCAAGAGGTCCAAGGCTCGAGGCCAGATCCTCACGATGGCCAGCAGTGGCCCAAAGGCGCGCATGCAAAATGGTGGGCTCTTCTTCAGGCTGTTGGCGGAGCTTCTGGGCGCTCCGCACCACCGCTGCTCCAGCTGCCAATGTTAGGAGCACACGATCAAGCCGCGAAGGCTGATTGGCCCCAAGGTCTTCCCGCGCTGCCGCCAACGCAGCACGCACCTCTCCCTCGTCGCCCGTGGGGAAAAACTCGGGAAGTTCTTTCGCTGCCATCGCGGCTCGTCTTTCCTTCGGGTCAGCGGACCCCTGAAGCTTTCTCTCCAAGATTGGAGCAGAAACCAGGAAGGAAGGAAGCGAAGGAGAGGAGGAAAAAAGGAAAGAGGCAAGGCAAAGGCAATGAACGGGAAAAAATAGATAATTTTCTAAGCTACAGCTAAGCCTAGCTAAAGTGTGCTGCTTCTCCCTACTGAGGCAGGAACAGAACTGGAGATGGGCTATTCCGGAGGTGCCAACAGAAAGGGGGGAAAACCATTTCTTGCCTTCCTAAAGGCACGGGGGGAATAACCCATGGAGATGTCCCCCACCTCAGCCGTTTGGAATGATACACCCATGTGCATCACCTGACCATAGACATAATAATCTGGCACATAATGCAATTATGACGAACTTGCAGTTTTGCTGCAAAATGTCTCTACTAGCTCACACGAACACCGTCCAATCTTCTAACCATGGCTAAAGGGATCCTCCCCTTTTCAGAACTATTACCGCACGTGAACGAGCCTTGACACAAATCATAGTTTGCAGGTTTTAGTTTTAAGGTCACCAGATTTAGCATCCCCATGTAATGCTAAGCATACGTCACTCCAAAAAGGGACAGGAGGGTGGGAGCACTGTGAGAGAGGGCAGAAGGGAAGGAGCATCATGAGCACATGCCAATTATAGATTTGTTTTCTTTTTGAGTATCCTTAAGGTTCGTATAACCTTTCTTCCTTAGGAAGTGAAAGACTGTCTGCAGTAGACAAAACCGTGGGAGGATGGGAAGGCACCGTGAATCCTGACACGCTCGACTGGAGAGAAGCTTCATCCCACAGGTTTTGGGTTATTTCAGCTGTCGGCTCTCTGGGGCAGAAACAGCCTCTGCTGCGCTATCCCGGCCGGGATCCATGCAGAAGGGTACCAGCTCCAGGCAAAGGAGACCCAGGCGAGCTATGTAAAGAAAAACATGCAGACCGAGACTAGCAGAAGCAGCCATGTTTTCACAGCCACAGGAGTTAGCAGAACATCAGGCCGGGGCACGCTCAAGGTTTCGTGGCCTTCTTTTTTACATGCTGCTTTTGAAAGACGTCCGTCAGCCTCTGAGAAGCTGCAGCTGTGTCTCAGGCTTGCAAAAAGACAACCCACGCTGCTATCAGACGGGCAGAACAAAGCAATAGGGAAGTTCCATGACACCGTTGGTCTTGTTTCCGATAACAGTAATAGAGTTCGGTGCGTGATCCAAGGTCAATGGATGCTTAGACCAAGCCTTTCCAAAGCTAGCCCTCTATTCCTACTATTGTTAGCAAGGGGAAGTGGACACGAGTTATCAGGAGCAGTGGTGGCTAAGTCAGGAGACAAAGGATTTGCATTTGTCAAATATAGAGAGGCCGTACGGTGTAGGGGTTAAGACTGTCGGACTAGTATCTGGGAGAACCAGGTTTTAATCCCCACTCCTGCCAGGGAAGCTCGCTGGGTGATCTTGGGCCAGTCACACGCTCTCAGCCTAACCTACCTCACAGGGTTTCTGTAAGGAAAACATGGAGGACAAGAGAACAACGTAAGCCCCTCTGAGTCCCATTGGGGAGAAAGGCAGGTGACGAATGAAGTAATATAAATAAAATAAGTACTAGGTACCACAGGATTTGTGCCAAGTCCGGTCTGAGGGATAAGCGAGGCTCCCCAAAACTGCACTTATACCTTTCAAGGCAGCCAAGGAGCGGTATATAGAAATACTAAGACACAAGAAGACCGGAAGGCCTGGCATGATCAGGTCCATGGGGTCGCGAAGAGTCGGACTCAACTGTGCAACTGAACAACAACAACAAAGAGACAAGAAAGCTATAAACAAGTGCTACACAAAAACTAGAACTACAGTTACAACGAAGCAAATAGAACATGTACAAAGTGCAAAAGAGGTCCAAACATAGTCATGATAGTTGACGAAGTTCTCTGGAATCTCAGTTTGTTTCGAAAGGACGTCATCCGAACGGGACCGTATAAACAAAACTGCCTTTCTTCTCCTTATTCATTGTTGAATAAATTAGCAATGGTCGTGTTATTTCATGATAAACTCTCCTCACTTGTCATACTGATACATACTGTACTTGGGACGGGCTAATTGAACAGAAGAACAAGATGCGTTTTACTAGCTGTTTTAAGATGCACGCTTCCCTCCCCAGCAAGGCTCTGCTTCCAACAGAATACCTAAACACAGGCCCTTGTACAGGGGTGCCACACTTCTTCCTCAAGGGCTAAGCTACCCCCCCCCCATCTCAACCATATCCAAAGATGGTCTATAGCAGTTTAGTCCTTCAGAAAGGCCCTCTAGGGCCAGCTTCCACCAAAAAAAAAAAAGTTATTTTAATTTATCTGGGAACATTTTATTTTGCTTGTCCAGAGCTCGAAGCACCTAACGCAGACACTTGAAACCAAGCAGTTTACAATAAAACCCTCCCTATCGTGAAGGAAACCATTGAGAATGCAAATAAAAACAAACTCATACCAACAACAGACAGTCCCCAGAGCCTTTGCTTTTTGTGCCAAATGCTCCGCTGAACATCATCGTTTTGCTAAAAGCAATCAGGGAGGGAGCAGCGTGCGTTTCATCCGGCAAGCTGTTCCACAACACGGGCACTGTAACTGTAAGGAAGCACATCTTAATGGAGGATGCCCGGGTTCGGCGGTGAGATGGAACGGTCAACAAAAGACTGTGGGCTAATCCAAACTGGTGAGAAGGCATGTAAGCTGGAGAGGGGGTCTCAAGGGGAAGATGTACAAAGGAACGTCTTGTAAGGGCAGAAAGACAGGATATAAATTCTGTAAACAAATACACATGATCTCTAATTTCCAACTAAGGATTAGAAGGACTAGTTAGGGCTAATCTCCATTACGCAAACTAATATCTGAGGTAGCACAAGCAAGGTGGTGCCGTGGACCAGCTCGACCAGCCTGAGTCCAGGGTGGCTGAAGACTCCTCAGGAGTCGAGGAGCTACATGCAGCCAGCTCTGAACCAGCTAAAGTTAGTGAATCAGACATACAGGAGCCTCAAGATGCATTGCCGTCAGCTGACCTTGACCCACCCACTCATAGCTCTGAAGTAGCAGAGTAGGAAGGTAGCCCACCAGGCTCTCCTTTGTTAATTTAAGGGAAAGGCTCCGACAAGACTTAAGAACACGCAGAGCTTGGTGCAAGCTCCTTAATGATAGCAGTTCTGAATAAGTGCAGGAGCGCCTCCAAGCAGATGGCTCTAAAACAGGCTTGTTAAGGAATGCCTATATAAACCCGACCTGGAGAACTGCAGATTGTGGAAACAACTCGTCACAACCCTGTGAACTTCATGACCACGGCTCTGGACTCTGCCTGCCTCCTGTGACCTTTGGACTGACACTCGACTCTGCTTTTCAGATCTCCCTGAGCCTTGCTGATCACAACCTCGGACTGCCTCGACTCTGCTTTCCTGAACAACGCATGGACTCTGACTGCTGCTAAACTGGTATTTGACCTCTGGACTGGACTCTTGACTGTGAACTAGCTCTGTTGCCTTGCTCTGTGGCTCTATTGGTTTACTCTGCCTGCATTCCAGGACAGGTGGTACTAGCTGGTTGCATCATGCTACAGGAAAACAAGAAAACTAGCTTAGCTATCTAACACCCTTCAGAACCCACTTCAGATGGCACAAACCTTAAATCCAAGAGTCACAGGCCACAGCTCAGGCGTTCTCTATGATGCCAGCATAGTTCGGGCCTCTGGTCCCATAGAATCCAAGCTTGTCTTCTCTTCTTGTGAGCCTTAGCTCAATTATACTTTTGCAGTCCAACAACCTCAGGTGATGGTGACATCCAATCAGGACATGTTCTTAAGAGAAGCTTCTAGAAAATTACCTCATCACCCCTGACTCTCCATCACCCCCCATCCTACGGGAAGCAGATTCTCATGAAGAGATAATCACTCCACATCCCTCTCTGGCCTTGAAATGATAAGGCTGAGAGACCAATTAGTAACACCTGCAGGATGGCCCCCACTGTTACTACTCACTTTAACCCTTGAAGGAGAGGGCCAGGGGTGCTTTGCCTCACACCATTACTAAAAAGAAAGAAAGAAAAGACTGCCGGATGCATAATCCCATCACCACTGCTTTTCTTCCATGTTTTATCAAAGAACATCTCCATTTCAGTAGCAGAGGGGATAAAAAAAATGCATAGGAACCCAAAGCCACAGCACAATAATCCAGAAGAACAGAACTGAATAAAAGAGCGGTCTTAATATTAGTTAAATTTCAGAAACAAGACTAGGTAATATGAAACTCAAATATCGTGGGGGGGTTTCAGATGAGGAGCATTTCTGAAGCACTCCTAGCAAGCAGCATTCACTAAAAGTGACTGGACAGTGGATAAAAAGGCAAATTGCTAGCTACACACTGACATTTTTGACTTTGTGGAACATTTCATCAGGATCTATCCACGGCCCAGACCTGGATAGCCCAGGCTAGCCCAATCTTGTCAGATCTCGGAAGCAAAGCAGGGTCAGCCTTGGTTAGTATTTGGATGGGAGACCACCAAAGCAGTCAAAAGTTGCAATGTAGAGGCAGGCAGTGGCAAACCACTTCTGAACATCTCTTGCCTTGAAAACCCTACGGGGTCGCCATAAATTGGCTGCAACTTGACAGCAACAAAAAATTATGCATGGTCTAGTAACACACTGACAACTGTCAATACCTGTCTGGCCAACTAGGCTTCCGGTCTGGCTCCCGCGAAAGGCAGACGCATCCTCGGGTCGCTCCCGAGGGCGCCTTGCCCGCCCGCGGTGGAGGAGGGAATCCGCGCAAGCGGAGACCCGAACGAGCCCCTCAGATGAGAGGAGCTCGGATCCGGGGCGCTTTAGGGCGTTCCAGGGGGGAGTCTCTCTTTCGGTCGAGAGATCGGAGATTGAGACTCTCGCCATGCCCTGCCCCTTTGGACCTTGCTGCGTGAGCGACCCCGTTTTACGGGGTTTAGCGGAACCACCGGGCGTCACCGAGTGATGAAGCGAAAAAAAATGGAAAAGAAAAGACTGGCGTAACTGTGAGTTGTCAAAATACAGAGAAAATGAACTAAGAACGTTTCCCCCCCCCCTTCAGCGGAAAATGAGGAGATTAATCCTCTATAAGCGAGAAAGAAAAAAAAGAAAAGAGGGGGGGAATGGACTGAGCGAATAGTGATGTTTTCCTTTGATGTACTTGAAAATAAGCAAGAGGTTTTGTTTCCCTGGAGCGCATTTTAAAAACTTTACTAAAAATAAAAAAACAAGATGTCGGAGCTGGGTAAAGACAAGCGGGGGAGAAGGGAGGGACTTCCGTCTGGGCGTTTGTGTCAACGTGAGTGCCGGCTGTTTAATATTTGGACTGTGTATGGCTATGAATCCAACGGGGATTGTGAAGGAAAAGAAAAGCTTGAATTGTGACAGCGAAAAGTGCCTCATGAGCGCTTATAAAAGTCAACAATTGAAGAGGAGAATCCAGCGAAGGGATTGGGAGCGGATAAAAGCGAAATTGAAATTAATACCATTCTCAAAGCTGGAGATCTCCGGGCATGGCATGAAAGGAAGACGGCTTACAGCACAGGAACTGAAAGAGTTAACAGCGACCCGAAGGAGGAGGGGAAGAAGCCGGAGGCAAGAGAAAAACAGAGGAAGCCCCTCCCGTCACTGAGAGGGGAAAAGTAACCAGCGCGTTAAAGAAGCGGTTCTGAATGTGCCCTGAAGAGACTTTTTAACAGAAATTCAAAGGAACATTACTAACAAATTAACATAGAAAGTAACTGGAATGGAAAAAAGATGTTTGACAACACGCAGAAGAAGCCTTTGATGATTGGAAATTACTAACAGTTTAATCTAACAGTTAATACATCACTCAGCTTTCTCTTCCTCCCACTATATACCCTCCTTATCTTTCTTTTTAAGCGAAACTCCTCCCCTTTTTAGGGGAGTCAATAAAATATTTATACAAAAAAAAAAATACCTGTCTGGCCAACTTATCAACATTCAGTTACCATCTGCAGTATGATGCGTTTCTGCCATAGTTGGCCAGTTCACAAGAGTTGCAGAGCTCTGCCACATATAGTCTTCTGAGAGGTCATCACGAGCAGTACACGATAAAGAAATGTGATTAAGGTAATCCACTAGACCAATGATCCTGAACCTTCCCAGTGATCCTGCTGCAAGGATGCGGCAGGATGACATGTGAAAGAGAGTTACACACCTCACCAGTGTCAAGGCCAGAACTGTGGACTTCACCCCAAGAATCTACGACGACTCATGAGTGACCTCTCCTCGCCAATCCAGTGCTCTTCTCAGTCCATACGCAGAAGCAGGAAATCATGACCTGGTCTCCATGCATGCAAACTGACAACAGGCCCTTCTAAAAGACAGCAATAGTGGTGGCGGCTCTGTGGGGACTCACGTCCCAGCAGGACATGATCTACCGGACAGTCCCAACTCATGGGTAGAAAACCACTGGTTTAAAACATAGCGAGATTCCTAGAACACACACAAGAAAATGCATATTTTAACCTACTTCTCACTGACAAACTTTGGCATCCACACCCAAGGTGCTGGAACACCATCAAAGCCACATACACAAGATGTGCACACCCCTGCACGCCATGTTAATACAAACTACCTGCCTTCTCCAGGCTCCATACTGACAATCACTAATAAGAACTAGAATCTTTGCGAAGAGCAAGACAGACGGAAGCATTCTATGTATTTATTCTTTATTTATTTATTGTTAAATTTGATTTATATACCGCTCATTCTCTGTACACAGAGTTCATGGTGGTGTACAACAGTGATTGTTGTACACCACGTATCACAACAGTTAAAAATTTAAAACTACAATGAGATTTCAGTCAAGCTAAATCAGATGGCCATCTACCCCCACGTCTGAACACATTTGCGGGATTAAAAATAAACTAATCCAAATATTTGTCTAGTTTCGCTTCCAAAAATAAAAGCCACTTCCTCTTCGTCTCCGCCAGCTGTCCAAAACTACGGTTCAGTTTGGTACGTATAAATGAGTTCAGTTATGAACAGGGGTCACTCTGATGTTAAAATACAAGCGTATTTGTTGGAATGGGCAGTCACATCCCTAAGCCCCGTTTCAGGGACATACATGGCATTTTTAGTGTCATGCATGACTTGGGAGAAAACCCAGGCAAGGACTATAAAGCATCCACCAGCTGTTACCCTTTGTCTGGCAGGAGATTCTGCCTTTAGCCCCTAAGAGTCAAATTGACCCCACACTAAATAAAGAGGTGCAGCCAGCAAGTTTCTGATCCACGGTGGTGGTGGAAAGTGCCGTCAAGTCGCAGATGACTTATGGTGACCCCATAGGTTTGACATTGCCTGCCTCTGCATAGCAAGCCTATGTCAGACTCTTGCACGAACTCACTCCCAACAACACTGTTTTGGCAAGGATTTGTTTATTGAGATATGTAGCTGTGTCAAGCAGAAGCCATCTGTGTCGGAACTGACTGGGTTTGGCGCCAGGCCGATATTATACCCGATTCAAACAGCAGCCCCCAATGACCCGTTCAATCATGCCGTCCACTAAGCCTGCCTAAAACTAACATGCGCTCCTCACCCCCCCCCCCAACTCTACAGTTATTTATCTATGACAGGATAGCTGGCAGAGACCGGTTTCAAGGATGCTCACATTCTTCCCATCTGGGAGGTTCTTAAGAAAATTGTTACAAAGCGGCTCAGCAAAGCAGGTTCCCACACAGGCATCCATTCAATCACCCATTTCCCTCCCACACCACAGTCCAAATACAGAACAGTTACAAGTAAGAAAGACAGAACAGAGAAATTCCATGGCAAAGGAGGCCCCGAGTTTGACACCCTGCACTTCCTTGGTACTGACCGGAACCAACCCTGCTTAGCTTCCAAGAGCTGATGAGAGTGGGCTAGCCTAGGCCACCCAGGTCTGATAAATAAGTGGGAATATTATTGGTGAAAGTTGTTATATGGCAGGACCTGGAGAGTAAGCCCTCCAGTTGTTATTGGTCCTAACATGGGAAAACTCCGCCTGTGCAATTCAAGAGAGGGAGCAGAAGAAGCAGAGGCGGAATAAAGTTTTTCTCCCGAAGCTTGTCTTCTCGGTGGCTTAGCTTAGGCAAAAGCAAACAATATTCAATAATCGTGGTAAGCTCACGCTTCCCTAAGGACAGGAAATGGAGTTTTTCATACGCCAGGGAAGATAGCTGATAACATATCAGACAACGTGTTTTTATTCCACTGGGAAATATGCACTGGTACTTTTGAAGTGGCGCATTCTGCTCACTTGAAAAGAAAGACCTATTGGTCTTGTAACTTGAGGCAAAAGTCCAATGGCAGTTCAAAGCATTTTGGCATGGGATGTTGGCACCTTCCCACCCCATTGCCCCCTCTACGGACCCTATGTTTGCTGTTGTAGCACCCACAGAGGTAGCTGGAACACCTAATGCTTTGCTACCTCAAGCCACACGTGCCCTACGGGGCTTCCCAAACTCTTGTAAGATTCCATCTCTCTCCGGACGAAGATGATAGCATGTGAGAGTAAGGAAACTCATGAGAATTCACAAAGTATGTGCAACTTGCCCAACTGGTTTTAGGGAGGCTTGAGAGAAAGGCAAGGAGCATTAGCAATACTCTCTCTGGGAGGGACAGTGGCAAGGTCCCCTCCCCCCAAAAATTAATCACATTTATCGACTCATATGAACACATGAAGCTGCCTTATACTGAATCAGACCCTTGGTCCATCAAATCAGTCTTGTCTACTTGAACTGGCAACAGCTCTCCAGGGTCTTTGGTACAGGTCTTCCTCATCACCTACTACCATACCGCCCCGGAGGTTCTGGCCAGAGCATTAGAAGCCATGGCTGGTTGACTGCAGCAGAGCTGGCTGAAACTAAAGCCATCAAAGACAGAGATCCTGTGCCTGAGTCACAGAGGAGTAAATTTAGGGATCCAGCTCCCAACCTTTGGCAGGGTGCCACTGATGCCAACGGCAATGGTGAAGAGTTTGGACGTGATCTTGGATGCCTCGCTTTCTATGGAGGTCCAGGTCACAGCCATTGCCAGAACAGTTTTTTACCATCTTCGGCTGGTCAGAAAACTGGTTCCCTATCTCTCTCCTCGTGACCTAGCCACAGCAATCCATTCAATGGTCACCTCCAGGCTGGAGTACTGTAACTCGTTCTACACTGAGCTCCCCTTGAGGTTGACTTGAAACTCCAGCTGGTCAAAAATGCAGTGGAACGTGTCCTTACAGGGGCATCTTTTAGAGCACACATCCAACCAGTGCTCCGCCAACTGCATCAGTTTCCAGTGGAGTACTGAATCCAGTTCAAGGTTATGGTATTAACCTTCAAAGCCCCGAGTGGTCTGGGACCTACATATCCACAGGACCGCCCCTCTCACTATTTCCCTCAAAGAGCTCTACGCTCATCAGATCAACAGCTGCTAGCAGTCCCCGGCTCTAAGGATATCTGTTTAGACTCGACCAGAGCCAGAGCCTTTTTGGCTCTGGCTCCGGCCAGGTGGAACACTCTACCAGTTAAGATCAGGGCCCTGCGAGATTCGCTTCAGTTCCGCAGGGCCTGTAAAACAGAGATGGTCCACCAGGCCTTTGGTTGAGGCAATGAGTGTCTTGTTATTCTGGCCTCCCCTGCTCCACCCCCCTGACCTGGTATGTTCAGTCACTCTGGGAGGTGATTTCCCACTGCCCATTCTTCAAATCTGGGCACATTTTATAGACCCATAGGAGCATGGTGCCCTATGTTTGTGGGCCATCTGGATTTGATTATTCATTGTATAATTGTAGAAGCTTTTATCTGTTAATTTATTTGTACTTTTAATCGTTGTGAGCCGCCCTGAGTCCTGCTCGCAGGGAACGGTGGAATAAGAATCCAACTAATAAATAAAACAAATAAAACTGGAGATGTCGGAAATTGAACCTGGAACCTAGTGCGTGCCAAGCAAATGCTCTACTCTACTTCACTCTACCACTGAGCCACAGCCTTCCCTGGCTCACATCACTGGACAGATCAGCCGGCCACAGCCAAAGCCATTGGGTCACAACCTTCCAACCCAAAGGCCAATGAAGTCATCCCCTTATTGCCATGACCTGGAGAGCCCAGGCAAGCCCGATCTCGTCAGATCTCGGAAGCGAAACAGGGCCGACCCTGGCAAGTACTTTGATGGGAGACCTCCAAAGAATACCAGGGCCAAGAGGTAGAGACAAGCTATCAAGCCACTTCTTTGAATGTCCTCTGAGGGATATGATTTTGGTTCTTACCCAGTAAGGAATTCTAGGAGACAGACTCTTTCGATGAAGCAGATTTTATTGGATATACAGCTTGCAAGCAGGGTGCCCAGCTCAGAGAACTGAACACACCGAATTGAGTTAATCAGCAGATATATATACTGTCCCGGCGGGGTGTGGAAAATTAAAACAAAACCCTGTCTTAGCCCCCCATTGGCTGGTGACAAAGACGTACAGACTTCTTATCCCGTTCGCCTAGAGACTTCACATGCCGTTCCGCCTATAACTCTCCCTCTTGAAGGTCTGTTCAGATAGCATATCCTGTAGTCCAAAAGTTACCCCACCCCTACAGTGCTTCTACGTCTCCCTCCAGAGGGTCTGTTGAGATAGCATATCCTGTAGTCCAAAAGTTACCCCACCCCAGCCAGAGGGCCTCCTCTTTCTTCAAGCCAGCTTGCTTAAGCATTTAGGTTCAGATATTATATTTTTATATGTAGCTAAGCACCTCTGGATTTATAAGATTCATGACCAGAAGTCCCTATTCTTAATTTTAGGTTGTTTGTGCAGGCCTACTGTCTGGTTTCATAATAAGCATCAATTGATTTCAAGCAATATTTTTCTACTACAGTTTAAAGCAAGGTATTTAAGATTTACTTGATCAGAAGTCCTTTTATTTCATTTCATACATCCTCTGTGCCCCAGCAGGAGTCGTCAGAGGTCGCCATGACTTCCAGGCATGGGCGCACACACCACACGCACACACAAATTGCAAAAATACCCCCCCAAAAGACATCCCCTTATTCATAAGCACCCAAAAGCAATGAATCTCACTCCAGATTATACACTCTCTCCTCTCAAGGAGGATGTGCAGAACACCAAAGGAACAGCCAAGAAACAGTTGTTGTTTTTTTGAAGCCACAAGCTGAGAATACTCACATGCCATCAACAGTTTTTCACGGGGGTAAAAGCCCCTTACGTATTTTGTTGCTGTATCCGTAGCCCCTAGTCTTCAACGCCACAGAAACCATTAACCCAACATTCCAATCGCACTAGCTTTAAGTGGAATTACATCTGTATACACAGCTCAGTTTAATATTGCTTGATTGGACTGCAGGCTGTTGTCAGAGGAAGTCACTTGGCTCAGTGCCCAGAGAAGGGGGAGGAGGAAGGAAGAGACATGTCCGGGCATACACAGACTTTGGTGTTTTGCTGTTTGTTTGTTTGCCGTCAAGTCATGACCAAGTTATGGCAAGCCCATTGGGTTTTCAAGGCGAGCGACGTTCAGAGGTGGTTTGTCATTGCCTGCCTCCGTGTAGCAACCCTGATACTTCTTGGCCAGGGTCCAGCCTACCTGAGGGACCGCCTTGCCCCACATGTTCCCCCAAGAGCCCTACGGTCGGGGACCCAAAATTTGTTGGTCATCCCGGGTCCCAAGGATGCGAAACTAGCTGTGACCAGGGCCAGGGCTTTTTCGGTGGCGGCTCCTACCTGGTGGAACGAGCTCCCAGGGGAGATCCGGGCCCTGCGGGACCTTGAGCAGTTCCGCAGGGCCTGTAAGATGGAGCTCTTCCGCCAGGCCTTTGAGTAGGAGCCGCTGCCCCATTATACCACCACCGTCAAGGTATCTTAAAGGATGCATCGACGAGGCCCGAAGAAGAACCTGGAAACTTTTGAAGATCTGACAAGCCGTCTCCATTGTACACGTATACTATGGGAGGACCATCGGGAACTGCGGTGTTACCATCTTGGATTTAGGATATTAGTAATGGATTGAGTACTGTGGTTTTAGTGTTGGATGTTTTACTATGTTTTATATGTTTTTACCTATGGCATGGCAAATGACCTTGCCCTTGTTAGCCGCCCTGAGCCCATTGGGGAGGGCGGGATACAAATATGAAAAATAAATAAATAAATATTGGTGGTCTCCCATCCCAATAGTAACCAGGGTTGACTCTGCTTAGCTTCCGAGTTCTGACAAGATACTTCGGTTAGCAGACTAGATTTCCTGGTTATTTTTGTAGTCATGGTTCTCTCAAATTAGTGGTCAAAGTAACAGCTTCTCAGAGGAGAAGATGGGGAGCAGTAATGGGGGGGGGTTGCTATATTTTTCCACACATATATAAATGTAGTCTGGCTTATTCTAAAGCTAGATCCAGTTGGTCAGCCGTGTTGGTCTGAAGCAGTACAGCAAATTTAGAGTCCAATGGCACCTTTAAGACCAACAAAGGTTTATTCAAGGTACGAGCTTTCATGTGCATGCACACTATCAAACACACTTAGAACACTTCAAACTTCCAGCACATTCAGTGGGTGATCCCAAAGTAGCGGTTTTATTACTAAGAGACTTCAGAAACAGAATGGAAAGGGAAATTGCTGAATTACAAGTTATTACAACACTTGGAACAAAAACCTCCCCAGGACTCAACAGAGATATTGGATTTTTATCCCATTACATATGCTAACTCGTTCAGTCCTCACATATCTATTCTCAACAACGACTATAAATCCTCAGTTTTTAAATGTATTTTAGTGTATTTCTTTTTCATAATAGTATATTAGATTACTGAATGTATGCAAGAGATATTAGGATGTCTGCTGACATAGCAGCATTCTTTAGAGGGGGGTGTCGTGCTAAGTGCCCTCCCTGCCTGGCAGGAGAGAATGAAGATTCGCAGTCACTTCCCACAATTAGAAAAGACACCTTTAGACATTTCTCCGCTAGTTTGACATATTTATTGCTTTACAACTGTTGACCTTATAACCTTCACTTGTTATTTAGTGTCACTTTGCATATCTTGATCGTCACCATGTTGCATGTTAATTTGCTGGCTATAAATTTGAACCTTTTTCCCATTCTAAGTGTATTTGATAACGTGTGCAGTGCACAGGAAAGCTCATACCTTGAATAAACCTTCGTTGGTCTTAAAGGTGCCACTGGACTCTAAATTTGTTATTCTACAGCTGTTATCGCTGTTGCGCTGCAAATCAATCACTTTAGATGGGCTAAATGTGGGATAAGAAGCATGGGCAAACCTCAATGCTCGTACATGGCATATTCGTCTTCTTTGGCTGACAATATTTAAAGATTTACATTTGGATCGGAAAATCTTCACTGAGGAATCCAGTATTTGATCGCCGGAGTGATTTTGATGCTTCATGTGCCTGCCTACTCACTAGTATAAGGACATATTTTTTGCGCGAAAAACGCTGATCTCAGGAGCAAAGATAATATCGCCCTGAAAATGCTTCCTGTGTGAAGAGGAAAAACAAACTGGACTAACAGTATTTATAACCGGCAACCTGTTCGCTGCCTTGCATCCAAGGAAAGAAAAAACGGAATGCAAATATTTTAAAATAAATAAATATTAAATAAATATTAGCGGAGATGGGCAATGCTCCCTCTAAGCTGTGGACTCTTGGGAGCAAAAATTCTACTTTGTGAGCTACTGGCATTAAAGTTGTGAGCGAGCAATTTGGCTACTGCATAAATTATTTTGGTTTGGAGCCATCCTTCCTGAGCTAAGGCAAAAATCTGTGAGTTGGGGGCTAAAAAACTGTGAGCTAGCTCACACTAACTCAGCTTAGAGGGAAGACTGGTGCCGGGGGGACTAGGAGAGGTTTGGAGGGAGAAAGCATTACAACCCCCTCTGTGCTAAGTTCTCCTTATTGCAGGCAGAAGAGTAACGTCCCCTGCCTCACCTTCTATGGAGGCCCAGGTCACGGCCATTGCCAGTACAACTTTTTACCATCTTCGGCTGGTCAGGCAACTGGTTCCCTACCTGCATGAAGACATGATGTGCCCCAATTACTGATATTCATTACAGTAGAAATACCCCCCAAAAAAAAAACAACAACCATGCTATTCTAATTCTCCTCTTCACAGCCCAAAAGGATACTAGAACTGTGAACCCCAAGATTTAACAGAGTAAACATCGAAGAAGTTATCCGTTTCTCTCTACTGAGCTTTTTCCCCCTTTTTTGTGGGTGGGAGTTATGTGACAAAGAAAAATCAATGGGGTAGGGCTATAGATCTCTGGTAGAAGAGCATGTGCATTGCATGCAGAAGGTCCTAGGTTCAGTCCCTTGCATCTCCAGTTTAAAAAGAATTGGGTAACCAGTGACATCCCCCTCATGGATCACTGCCTTGACGTGGCAAGGGAGCTTGCGTGGTTTCAAAGAGGCTGTGGGCTATGCCGTGGAAGGCCATGCAGGCCACAGCAGAGAACTCAGACAAAGTGTGATCCACTGGAGAAGAAAATGGCAACCCACTCCAGTACCTTTGCAAAAAAAACACCATGGACAGTAACAAAAGGCTAAAAGACAACGATGCTGGAAGATGAGCTCCTCAGGTTGGAAGGTGTCCAATATGCTACTGGGGAAGAGCAGAGGGCAAGTATAAGTAACCCCAGAAAGAGTGAAGGGACTGGACCAAATCCGAAAGGACGCTCAGCTGTGGATGTGTCTGATGGTGAAAGGAAAGTCCGATGCGGCAAAGAACAATACTGCATAGGAACCGGGAATGTAAGATGTATGAATCAAGGTAAGCTTGACGTGGTTAAAAATGAAACAAATATGAAATTAAGCAAACTCCAGAGCACGATGGAAGACAGAAGGGCCTGGCGTGATGTGGTCCATGGGGTCACGAAGATTCGGACTCAACTGTGCGACTGAACAACAACAAAACAGTGACATAAAAGACCTCTTCCCAAGAGCCTGGAGAGCTGCAGTTCCGTCAGGATATACAAGACTGACCTTGAGAGATCAATGGGCTGACTCAATGTAAGGTAGCTTCATGTGTATGCAGTCGGTTGTCCCTTTTTGTTTTAGCCTGCCCCTCCTCCTCTGCTGTAACTGTCCTGGCTCACTCCAATCTCACACAAGTAAATAATTGCAAACACAAACAAGGACTGGCAGACAACACTAAGTGGTGTTCTGCATGAGTTAGATGTTAAGGGTCCACGTTTTGACTGAAATTTAAAAAATGAAGCCAGTTAAGTTGCGGAGACTGTGCAGTCCCTGGTTCCCAGGATCAAGGCACAAGAATTACTGTCCTGTCTCATGATTGCTGAAATTTTTTTCCATGCGGCTTTCTCTACAAAGAAACCCAGGCTTTCCTAAGTTCAATGTAAAGTAAAGGTAAAGGTTTCCCTTGCTCAAAAGTCAGTCGAATCCGACTCTAGGGGGCGGTGCTCATCTCAATTTCCAAGCCCAAGAGCCAGCGCTGTCTGAAGACTTTTTCTGTGGTCGTGTGGCTGGCATGACTGAACGCCGAGGCGCACGGAACACTGGTACCTTCCCACCAAAGTGGTACCTATTTATCTACTTGCAATTTCTTGCTTTCAAATGGCTAGGTTGGCAAGAGCTGGGGCCAGAGACAGGAGATCACTCCGTCACGCGGCACTCGGGTCTCGAACTGCCGAACTACAGACCTTCTGGTCTGCAGCTCAACGTCTTAGCCTCTGAGCCACCGCGGCCCACCCTAAGTTCAAAAGAGGGTTCAAACTCCAGTTTTATGAGAGTATGCATTCAGATTTCAACTTGAACTAGGCTGTTTTTTTATAAATCGTAGCTAAAACTAGATTTTTTTTTACGTTTTAGAAAAATAAGACTTTTGTTTTTAAAAGAGACTGATAGACAATGTTCCTTCTAAGCTGTGGAGTCTTATAAGCAAAAATTCTACTTTGTGAGCGACTGGCATTAAAGCTGTGAGCGAGCAATTTGACTACTGCATAAATTAAGTTTGCTCTGGAGCCCTCCTTCCTGAGCTGAGACATAAATGTGTGAGCTGGCGGCTAAAAGAACTGTGAGCTAACCCAGCTTAGAGGGAACACTGCTGATAGTTCATCATTTTTTTTGTAATTTAGCCCAAGCAGAAACACTACTTGCAAGCTCCTATCAACACATGAAACTGAGCATGGTAGCTGTAATTCACTCTCACGTGTAACTCAAGATACATGAACATACATGAAGCTGACTTATACTGAATCAGATCCTTGGTCGATCAAGGTCACTATTGTCAATCTCCAGGTTCTCAGTTGGAGGTTCTACATATCACCTTCTCCCCGATCCTTTAAGGGATTGAACTTGCGGCCTTCTCCATACCAGCAGATGCTCTGCTACTGAGCCACAGTCCCCTCCCTAAGACAGGAATAAGCCAAGCTCTGTCATCTGGCCTTACACATGCTATATTTGCTTAAAAGGAAGATCACATTCCCCCCCCTTTTTGGTTTCTTAAGCGAGTATGGGCCATCTTTCACTCAGATATAGAGATCTACAGGGAGGTGCTGTGCAAAGATGGTGGAGGATTTCACTGTGCATGCAGATCGTTTTGGAGGAAGGATGTGTGAATGAATGCCTTCACTAGCAGATACGAGTGCCACTGAAAGCAACCAGCTCTGAGTTTCAAGGGGAGATAGGAGGAGTCAGGTGGACTCGCTGGCTTTGGAAACTGCAGCTCCTTGGCTGGCAAATGATAAGGAGAAGCAGCAATAGGGGGTGTGGATTTGCCAATTTCTGGGCATTTTAGATAGGAAAGGAAAAAGACATCCCTCCTAGATTGGTAATATAATAAAGACACTTGGAAAAGTTTGATTTCTTAGCTTACACATAGCTTTGTGACTTTGGGGGGGGGTGTTTCAGCTTAGTGCCGTGCCAAGAAGTTACACCCTTTTAAACCCACTGATCTCAATAGATTTAGAAAGGCATAATTCAGTTTAGGATTGCACTGCCAATTCGTCAGTAGGGATGGACACAAATTGCATTTCTTTGTTTTGGTTCGTACCGAACCATGAACCTATACGAACCAGGACGTTGGTTTGTGAACCAAAGTGGTTCATGACTCCTGCTTTCTGCTCCCCGCTGCTTTTTGCGGGGAGCAGAATACAGGGGTTTAAATAGCTCTGAGCCATTTAAACCAACCAAGCGAGTGGCGTTCTGTCGCTCAGCTGTTTGGTTTAAATGGCTCAGAATTGAACTTTAAAAAGGCCCTTTAGACAGCTGAACTATGCAGAGCAAACTGCTCCACATGGCTTAGCTGTTTAAAATGGCTTTCTTGAGCAGCGAGCCCCAGGGATTTGCTGCCCAAGAAAGCCCCTTTAAACAGCTGAACTACGGGAGCAGGCTCAGCTCTTTAGAGCACAAAGCGGCTGAGTCGTGGGAGCAGTTTGCTCCCACGGCTTAGCTGATTTGGCGGCTTTCTCAGGGAGAAGCTTTTAGTTCTCCCAAAAAACTGTCTTAAAAGTTCACGGAGGTTCAGGGATGGGCTGCAGTTTGTGAACTTCAGTTTGCAAGCCATAACTGGCCAAAAGTTTTCATGAACAAAGGTTTGTGAGCCGATTCATGCCTATCCCTATTGGTTAGTCACTTTCTCAGGCTTTGCCTAGTAGTTTGGCTCTTGGGGAGGGGGCTAAAAAAGCTAATCACTTGCCTTTTTAAATTTGAAACCGTTTGATCCAATACTACTTCTGAAGTTACAGCACAAAGGTGTAAAAAGTGAGAGTGTGGCAGAATCTGTTACTAGGGGAGCCTAGGCTATTTCTGTAATTGAGCTCATACTGGACTAAGTACCATTTACTTCGTTCATTTTCCCACTAGCCTTTGCTGTCTCAGTACTATATATTTGTTTTACACACACACACACACACACAGGGCTATTTTGGGGCAGGAACGCACAGGAACGGAGTTCTGGCTGGCTCCCGAGTTGGCCACGCCCAGCAGGAACTCATTAGCATAATAGGCCACACCCAACAGCAGAAACTCATTAGGATTGGCTACATTAGGGGTGTGTGGCCTATCATGCAAAGGAGTTCCTGCTACAAAAAAGGCCATGGGTTTTGACAACAAACAAGGTAAACAGCAGAATAACAAGCAAAAGGTGGGTGTGGCTGGATGAACACACTTCTAGGAACATGGGGGTGCGGCCTAATGTGCTAATGAGCTGTGCTGTCAGGAGTGTGGCCCGATACGCTAATGAGTTCCTGCTGTTGGGTGTGGCCAATTATGCTAATGAGTTCCTGCTGGGCTTTTTCTACAAAAAAAAGCCCTCTGTGTGTGTGTGTGTGTGTATCCCCTGCATTAGCCCTTTTACCTTCAAGCATTGCTCACATTTATTTATTTATTTTTATTTATTTATTATCAAATGTATACCCCGCCCTCCCTGCAAGAGATACTGGTGCCAGGCAAAAGCCATGACATATAGATATCGGTGAGGGGCACCCTACTGCTCTAGCCTTGACAAGGAGACAGTACTAACTCTTACCTGACGGATCGTAAACTTATGTCAACATAAGCAGGGCTGGATATTGTCATGTTCGGTACGTTTTTTATTGACACCTCTATTTGTTTCCATTGACTACATGCGGCTTTGAGTTTTACTAGGGGCTGTTTACCAACGCCCCACTTGTGGTTCTGTCCTGGTCTTGGTCCACAGTCAGGAATATTCCTTTTTCTTTCTGAAGTGTACACTATAGCAGGCATTGGGGTTTTCTATATGCTATTGAGTACTGCCTTTGTATGGATTAAAGGTTCTGTAAGAGTTTAGCGACGGCAACTGTTCTCTCTCCCTGCCTCTCTCTTTTGGGAAGTTGGCTTCCCAGGGAGTCTCCATCTATCCAAAGTAAAGAACCCTGGTGGGGTTTGGGGATCTCAGGCAGTGGCCTGGATCTTCAAATTCACCAACAGAAGGCAATTATTTTCTTCTCTAGTCTATATTGCTTATTGCACACTACTTACTAAGCAATAAAAAACCTTTGTTTATACTGCTACCTTTTTTTTTAGGAGTCATCATCGTAAATTCAGGGTCATCGGCTTTTATGTATAACCTCTTTTGTGAAGGGGTGACCCTACATTCAGGCTACTCGTTCAAATAAATACAGTCTTGCAGACACTTTAATTTGATATAAAATGCCACTCTGGAGGTCTGAAAGAGGCCCAGTTTTCCTGACATTATCACTTCGGCCCTGTTCACACGAGGGGTTTGGGGCCGGGAGAGGGACGGATCGGGGCCGCAGCAAACGGGCGCGATCCCACAGCAACATCTGGGAATCGTGCTGCGCCCGTCCCCCACCCATCCCTTCCGCCGAAAAAGCGCACCAAAAAAGAAACACCTAACCGGGTGGTTCAATCGAAAGGGCCGCGGCAAGTGCGGCCGTGGGATCGAGCATGCTCGAGCATGCGCAGTTCGGCAGCCTCCCCCTCCCCGGCATCTGATCGTGCCGGGGAGCAACAGCGCGCGGCTCACGGGATCCATGGGATCCCGCCAGCAGCGTCTCTATTTTGGTGCGGCTCTAATTAGCCGCACTTTCACCTGTGTTTTCCCTGACGTGTGGCAGGGGCCTCTATTTCACTATTGTACACAATTCTGGTTGCCCCTTCAGGCAGCAAGCCAAGAAATTTCCTGTCCCAAGTTTGCAATCATAACTGAAAATGCTAGGCCATAACTGTCACAATCCAGAGATTAAGAAACCCAAACAGGCAAACAGTCAGGTGCGCATCTCCGCACAATGCTAGGCATCTCACTTTTACCAGAAAGCTGTTTTAGGCTGGAGAGATGTCCGCAAGCAAAGAAAGGACTAGGTGAAAGACTGTTTAGCCATTAAAAAGCATGTAGGTACATTTTATCATATGTGGTGGACATGTGAAATTGTAAATAAGTTCTGCGTTATAGTGCATACATTTATACAGACAGTTCTGCAGATTTCAATACCTTTTTGACCTGAGTTGTTTTTACTGAATTGTATGACCACGGAAACGTCTTCGGACAGCACCGGCTCTTCGGCTTGGAAATGGAGATGAGCACCACACCCTAGAGTCGAACTCGGCTGGCTTTGGAGCAAGGGAAACCTTTACCTTAACCTTTATACCAGATTATTTTGACAAAAATCAAAGATACTTTATAATACATGTAGTAACAGCAGCTAGAATCTTATCTGCAACCCTTTGGAAACTTCCAACAATACCTTCGGAACAAGACTTAATAGTGAACATTATGGAAAGTGCGGAGATGGATAAACTGACTTTGATGCTAAGAGGGCAAAATGGAAGAAGATTTCTTCGGACTATGGACTCCTTTTTACGACTGGATAAAAAAAGAAACATAAAGATACGAATATTCTGATAATATGATATGAAGAAGCCTTTATGAACTCTTAAAAATTAACAGTCTATCTTTTGGTAATTTGAAATGATAAGTGGAGAAAATTTGTATGCAGAAGGCTTTCTTTCTTTGTTTCCTTTCTCTTCTCTACCCCTATAGAACCTTAAAAATTTAAGAAAGTGTATTTTTTTAAAAAAAAGACTGTTTAGCCAGGATGGGCTGTAGATCACTGGTGCTGTAAAGGACTGTTCTAAGCTGAGAGCTGTTAAGTGACAACTACTGATGTTCCGTTATCTCTTTCAGGCATATCTTGCAGTAGGCCATTTCTGTGTACCAGCCTACTGGAAACGCTTAACTGCTTGCGCTGAAGTATCCACGCCTTAAACACAGATAATGCCCAAGAAGTCTCAAGTCTCTAATTCTCCGAAGGCTAATCTCATCCAAGCCACATCTTGCTCCCATCTCTTGCGGCACTCCAATACCAACCACAACAAGTCTGTCATTGTGATGTTCATACTGACCCCCCTCTTTGAAATGCTGGGATGCAGATTAGAATCTTTGAAACCTTCACTGTTTTACGAACACGGCCAAAAGCCAGTAAGGATTGTACAACCACACAAGAATGGAAATACAGCAAATGCAGTTATGCAAACAAATAAACAGAATAATCTGTCACGCTGCACAAATTACACAAGAGACTTCCATTTTATACAGTGGGAAGGTAACAGCATTCCGTGTGCCTCGGTGTTTAGTCATGCCGGCCACGTGACCACGGAAATGTCTTCAGACAGCGCTGGCTCTTCGGCTTTGAAACGGAGATGAGCACCGCAACCCGAGAGTCGGATTCGACTGGCTTTCGAGCAACGGAACCTTTACCTTTATTACAACTATAAACAATACACACAACAAATGGTTTTGCCACTGTGCACGAATAACATCTACGCCCATTGAATAGTGACCTAATAGTCCTTGAAAGTATAAGTCTCTCTTTAGAATGATGCAGTCACCAGCTCACGATGCAGAGAGGTGTTTCAAATAGAAAACACAAAACAGACGGCACAGGCTCAGAAATAGCTGCAGCGTGAACTGAAGGAGCGGCGATGGCATGCCCAGGTTGCTTCGCCGTTTCTTAAGGCTTCGTCAGGCCGCCTGCTTTAGTGATGGAGCTGCAAACATTACACTTGCTGTAAATTACATTCCATAGTAATAGAGGAAGCATACTTATGGGACTCCAGAACTTACCCCACCAAGCTCTGGTAAGATTCAAAACAGCACGTAGTCTACAAATATATTCCAAACAAGTATCAGGTTCTGATCACCAGTCCATGTTGGCTAGCTAAAAAACGCCCCAGACTCCCTAATGACAAACAGCTGGAGAGAATCTTAAATGAATACATACAAACAATAAGTATTTACAGGAACACAGACAAATCCATGGACAAGTTCAAACCAGATGGTTGCATGGTTCCAAACTTTAAAATAAAATAGGGATTGTACGGCATAGGACCGGTGACAGACAGAACACAGGAATGTAGCCCAGCAACAATAACAGCAGTGCTCTGAATCAGCCAAAAGGAGCTGTGTACCGGGAAAGGGAGAGGATTTGGTCAAGTTTGGAGTCAGAGACTGGAGATTTGTGAGTGAGAAAGGTCCCCTGCTTCAAGAGTGAGAATTAAAGATCTTCAAAGATATCATCGCTTTGGTGAAGTTTCCTTTTCTGGACAACTGAGGTGTTACAGTATGCCAGCAGGGATTACTGGGTCTAGCAGGTAATTTACAGTGCAATCCTAAAAATATTTTCCTGGGAGTAAGCCCGACTGTACAGACCCAAGTAGGATTCTGAATAGACCGGCTTAGAATTGCTCTCAAACTAAATGAAACTTACTAGCTGTATTGTTAAGTATACTGTTCTGAAACATTTTTAAACCTTAGATCTGTCAGTAATTCTGATGTTTTATTTACTGTGATATTAATATATAGACTATACTGTCTTAGTAATATCTCCCATGTTTCATGCTATATAGATCTTATTATTGCGTTGTCATCACTTTACTTGTTACTTTAATGTTTCACCATTGCTTGTTGACTTTATATTCAATAAAAATTTAAAAAACAAGAATTGCCCTCAAACAGTCTGATCCTAAACAGAGTTACACCCCACACATTGGGGTGTACCCACATTGACGTCAGTGAACATAGGCTTAACCTTGTTTAGGATTCTAGTGTTAGCTGCAGTAGCAGAAGGCTATATGTACTTCTTTAAACTTGTACTGTAGATATTTCAGATACCTCTTTTCATCCCTTGCTGGGGTCAGCAGAGAGGGAATGGCTCTTAGACAATATGAGTGACAGCTAAAAGCAGCCAGTTCAGGCAAAGAATTTTAAACAGAACAGACCTTTAATAATTAAGCATAAATTTCAACATAGACGAAACCCAGACAAATCATCATAACCCAACTAGATATATTGCAGACCACTAGAAAGTCATGAAATCAAGACAAACTCTGGAGAACGGCAGAAGACCTGGCGTGATGTGGTCCATGGGGTCGCGAGGAGTCGAACAACAAAAAAGGAACTCACCAAAACTGAATGACTAGCTAACTTCTATTGACAAAGCAAGACCTCAGCAGTCCATTTCCCATCAGTGGACACAAGTATTGAAAACCCTAACATCCTACAACTCCTAACTGATTGCTAATTGGTTACCTCGCTAGTGTGTTTCTTTCTCAATATTATCCCTCAGTTAGCAATCCAGGCTTCAGTGGCTTTATATGGATTCTATGCCTTTGACCCTTTTTAAACGCCTGCTAGGGAACTTCATGCATTGGAGAAGGTGAGAAGTTGTGTGACAAGGGAGAATCCTGCGAAGTGGTGGTCTCTTGCGACCAACAAAATCTGTCACAGTACCAGGCTTTTGATCCATTTATTTATTTATTTATTTTATCTTTGGATTTATATCCCGCCCTACCCCGAAGGCTCATGAATCCCAATGGTGTGGTTAAGTAGTAGTATAGCTAGAGAGCTTCAGAAACGGAGTATCAAATAGCTACAGCACCATTATCTCCCACAGACAATGAAACAGTCTTATCTGGAAATACCTTAATCAGCGGCACTGAGAATTAAACCCGCTCTATCACCACCACCCAGCATCCGCTGCCAGGATTACAAAGAAGTTTTCTGGTCCTTCTAAGAACCCAGTGTCTAATTCACATGTGAATGTTTATTGCTTGATCACTTTTAACAAAACGCTTTGCATGAGAATGTGGCCATTCACGATACAATACCAGAGGCAGAATTTTCACCTCCCCGAATTCCCACTTGCATAAGACAGCTCTTCTCTATGCTAGATCACAGTTTACTTGATAGTTGCAGCTGAATACGCGACCCAAAAAACCCTACAGAAATGTGTAATTCCTTGGAGGACGTCCGAACTAAAAACATGCAAAACAAAGCTATGCATGTAATGGCAGATCGACACACGCCAAGTGATTATTTGAGACAATACAAAAAACCCACGTGACCAGCCTCAACCGTAAAGCAAGGCACTGATAGCAATACACCCAGGGCGCCCCCAACAGTTACTTCCCCAACTACAGGGCTGCCACCGGCATTACCATTTGTGTTTTGCTCATTTTTAAGCACAGCCTAGACCCTTTTCAATAAACACGACCTGTAAATAAAGGAGAAAGGCTATTTCATCCTGCTGTTAAAAAAAAAAAATGGTAACCCTCCGCTTGAGCAGTGCAAAAGACAACGCCACCAGTGTTCCCTCTAAGCTGAGTTAGTGTGAGCTAGCTCACATTCTTTTTAGCCTCCGGCTCACCCATTTTTGGGTGATGGGATGGACAGAGCAAACTAATTCATGCCATAGCCAAATCCCTCGCTCACCACTCTTAATGCCAGCAGCTCACAAACGAGAATTCTTGCTCACAAGACTCCACAGCTTAGAGGGAGCATTGAACGCCGCCCCCCACCTCCAAAGCCAAAGGCACCCTCCATTCTTGCACACAAACTAAGGAGCCGAACGGGAGCCGCGTTGTCAGGCGACAAAAGCACAGCAGCGAGGGCGGGGCGGGGCTCCTGGGTGGATGAATTGATTTCGCCGCCCGTCCTCCAGCGGGAGTGACAGGACGCTCCAATGACACCCGAAGCAGAGACGTGGCAGCCCGCTGGAAAGAGGCGGGAGGGACGCGACAGGGACTCAGGCAGAGACGCGGCGGGGAGCCTCGCGGGGGGGGGGAGAGGGGGGCGGTTCAGGGACGCAGAACCTACCCCGGTCTCTCTCTCTCACTCACACACAAACACAGACAAGCGCCCATCAGGCTAATTCCTCGCCGCCAGAGGATGCCAGCCACGCCTCCTTCGGCTTCTCCACCCACCGCCCCCGGACCGGAGGAGCGGCGGCCGCTTCCCTCGCCCGCGTCATCCCCCTCCGCGCGCGCACATACCCTCGAGCCGCTTTACCTTCCTCAAGCGGAGCGGAATTCGGAGTAGGACTCCGCGCAAACGCTGACTGCACGGCCGCCGCGTCCCCTTCTCCGCCTCAGAGCCCAGAGAAAGGAGGGGGGGGAACACCCCCAGGAC
The DNA here is from genome assembly GCF_001447785.1 of Gekko japonicus. NCBI lineage: Eukaryota > Metazoa > Chordata > Lepidosauria > Squamata > Gekkonidae > Gekko > Gekko japonicus. The sequence goes on along the minus strand of NW_015162521.1, from coordinate 296,895 downwards.
CAGCGACTCTTCCCGCAGGAAACCGGAAGCGGAAATGGCGTCCGGGAGGCGCCCACCTCCCTCGGCGTGTGAGCGGAGATGGGGACGGCGACGGAAGGGGCGGGGCTTGCTGGACGGAGGCGAAGCCGGCGGCGTAGAAAGAGGAGAGATCTCAGAGGGAGGGGCAGAGCGAACTTCCGGCAAGAAGGGGAGGGCGAGGGCACGGTCGTTCCCTGACTTGCCCACTCTATGGTGAAAAGCTGGAAGTGTCTCTCTGGGTAGTAGAACCACGTTGGAGTCCAGTCAGGCCTGTAGGCAGGATTTTTTGTTTTGGGGGCGGCATATTTTCCCCTTGTGTGGCAACAATTATGAGGGAGTGGAGGGCTCCAAGAGCTTACAGAGCTCTTCTTACAGGAGCTACTGTAAGCTCTTGGAGGATTGGCTACATTAGGGGTGTGTCGCTTAATATGCAAATGAGTACCTGCTACAAAAAGAGCCCGTAGATATGTGTACCAGTACCAATGCTGCGTGTGATGAATACATTGGAGGTAGCTAGGTTATGCAAGGCTGCATGTTGACGCAGCATTCATAAGAAATCTAAATTTCTCTCATATCCACCCAGCTCTGCACCCCGTCCCCCTCCCAACCGTTCCCACATAGGGCACAGTTAATTTTGTTCCAAGACACTGAAAGGTTGGACAACACTTTCAATTACCATGTCAGATTATACAGGGAAGCCATTGAAATTCACAAACATAAACATAATTTCAACAGGAAAGAAGAGAGTTTAAAAATAAATAGGACATGGCTTCCTGTCCTGAAAAAGACAAAAGGCTCTACATCAGACAATAGCACTACAGATAAGATTAGAATTTCAACAACCTCCTCAGGAAGCAGGAAACCTCCTCAGGAAACAAAAGAACCTCCTCAGGAAAGCTCCTCCATTAGCATGTCCATCGCCTGGGGAACTCCTACAAGACCTAGCCACCTTCTGGAGTCGATATAAATTTACTGCCTACCATTTTCTTCTCAACTTGACACAGAGAGTATTCCATCTTTCTGTGTTTATACCTCTGAGGATGCCAGTCACAGTTACTGGCAAAATGTCAGGTTCTACAATGCCAAGACCACGGCTACACATCTCGGAAAATCTACAGCAACTAATGAACTCGACAACATATCTCTAAGGTGTCCTCTTCCTTTTTGGATTTCTATAGATATTAGCAACAGAGGCATAACCCCCCTTTTTTCCCTAATGCAGCACTTCCAACTGTGGAAAGAGGGCATTGTGGGTTCTACCCTATGACCCCTCCATTCATGAAGTTTTACAAGGTGACTTTTATTGTTTTGGGTGTTCTAGGGACCCCACATTACTTTGTATTGTTCTCTCAGGCTCCCCAAAGGGCTGTTTAATTTCCTTGTACAACCCATCCATGTGGGTTGGTAGAAGCTATCACATTCTGTCTTGAGTACATGGCTATTCAGTGCCACTTTATGTATTACAAAGGCATTCCACTATGTTTAATATATCTTGACACAGAGAGTATTCCATCTTTCTGAGTATTCCATCTTCCTGAGGATGCCAGTCACAGTTACTGGCGAAACGTCAGGTTCTACAATGCCAAGACCACGGCCACACGTCCTGGAAAATCTACAGCAACTAATGAACTCCAGCCGTGCAAGCCTTCGACAACATATCTTCCAACAGTTGATTCACTATTCTATTGCTCAAGAAATAAAATCCCATGAATCCTCCCTACCTTCCAAGCAACCAAGCCGCCTGCTTCCTTACCCATACCAATCCCCACCCATGCCTCTTGTGGGGTGTGGCTGTAAATTAAGGGGCAGGGCCCCGAGATGCCCCACTGTAGCTACAGGCCCGAGTCCAGTGGCACTGTGAAGATGAACAAGGTTTAATTCTGGGTTGAACTTGAGCCGGCCTTGGCCAGGAGGGGGGGATAAAAATTTAATAAATAAATTTTAAGAAATTGTGTGCAAGCACACTTTTCCAGATGTATATATTTTTTCAGAAGTGTGCATGCACACAGAAGCTTATACATCAAATAAAACTTTGTTGGTCTTAAAGGTACCAATAGACTCCAGCTTGGTTCTGTTGCTTCAGACCAATATGGCTACCCACCCGAATCTCTCTCTATGGGTAATGAATGTGTTGTGTTTTGGGTAGGCAACTGTGGAGGGAAACACATGGCCTGGTGTTGTGTCTGATGGGCTGAAGTGGAATTTGCGAATTGTTTTCATGAGACGTGTAAGCGACTGCTTGGCAAAAACCCACATTTCACCATGTAATCACTAAATGTCATAAGTCCTTTTCTATGATGGGTGTTGTATATGTTTGTGTGTGTGTTTACATATACATACATATATATACACAAACATTGTAGGGTTTTACAATGTCCTCTTTTTAAAGAACGTGACCTTTTTTCTGGGGTCCATCCTCTTTGGGGCTCTTTTTAAAAAACTAATGAAAATGTCCTTTTTTGGGTTCGGAGGTTAGAAATATTCCTAACAAAATTTGAGTCCAGTGGCACCTTAAGAACAACAAACTTACTGAATAAAGCTTTGTTGGTCTTAAAATTTTGTTCTGTTGCCTCAGACCAACACGGCTACCCTACCTGAATCTTGGAATATTCCTAATTAGTAGCAGTTATCACAGCTTAAAGAGTAGGGGTGTTTAAAATATGCCTTATCATAGTGATCACTTGCTTGAAGTACTCAGTCAGGAAATATGTCTTTTTTTGCTTTTAAGAATATGGTAAAAGGTAAAGGTTCCGTTGCTCAAAAGCCAGTCGAATCCGACTCTAGGGTTGCGGTGCTCATCGCCGTTTCAAAGCCGAAGAGCCAGCGCTGTCTGAAGCCAGTTTGGTGTAGTGGTTAAGTGTGCGGACTCTAATCTGGGAGAACCGGGTTTGATTCCCCACTCCTCCACTTGCACCTGCTGATGTGACCTTGGGTCAGTCGCAAGCTCTGGCACAGCTGTCCTTGTAAAAGAGCAGTTTGTGTCAGAGTTCTCTCAGCCCCACCCACCTCACAGGGTGTCTGTTGTGGGGAGGGGAAGGGAAAGGAGTTTGTAAGCCGCTCTGAGACTCCAAGTGAAGGGCGGGGTATAAATCCAATCTCTTCTTCTTCTTTTTCTTCTGAAGACATTTCCATGCAGGAGCTGGAACTAGAGACAGAAGCTCACTCCATCATGCAGCACTCAGGTCTTGAACTGCTGAACTACCGACCTTTTACAGCCTGCAGTTCAGCGTCTTAACCACTTGAGCCACCACAGCTCCTTAAGAATATGGTAACCCCACCCAAATGCTTATGTGCCGAAAAGGCCTCCACCGAAGAATTGACAGCAATATTTCAATCAGTGTGATTGCTCTCGGTCCAGGTGCAGGAGCCCAGCTGCAGGGCAGTAGCTAGCAAGAAGGATGGAGTTGAAGAGGGCCATCAACCCTAGTCTGGGTTGGGAAATACCTGGAGATTTGGGGCACAGCAGGGTTTGGAGAGGGAAGAGACCTCAGTATCTTTAATGCCCTAGAGAGTCCACCCTCCAAAGCAGCCCTTTTCTCCGGGGGACCTGAACTCTCTGATCTGGAGATTAACTGAAATTTTGGGAGATCTCCAGACACTACCCGGAGACTGGCAGCTTTCGTCATGCTCTTGCTTAGGCTAATGAGTCTGGCTGAAGCGGGACAATGGCTTTCCACCTCACTCCCTGCTGCCTGGTGACACCCCGAAGAGGACAGAGACTGCTAAGAGCCAAACGGTTAGAATGTAGACTCTTCCTTTTAGGGCAGGAATGTCCAAATTACCCCCAGGTGGGATGGACTCCACCAGGTAGATTATAAATCCTCAGGACACAAGAAACAATCTCTCTTACAACGGCATCCTGATCTTGGGGGAGTACGAGCCATGAAGGACTAAGCTTTTACCTAGGGGCTCCATCTTGCCAATGCAGCAAGGGACGACAGAGAGAAGTCCTGACCAGGAAACCTAAGGTATGGCTGAACTGCAACTTCCTGTTAAGCTAGCCTGCCCAATATAAATATCATTAGGAGAAGACCAGAGGGTAGGGAA